>NC_089769.1:23809583-23824583 GCF_040412425.1 Macrobrachium rosenbergii
ATCTGTGAAAGATTTTTGGCTCCAGATATTTTCAGAGCTAAATCCAATTTCACCCAATCCCGCCCCCCCCCCCTCCCAACAAGAGTTTCTATCCGCCACTCCAGTTTTCACTGATGTTTCTGGCTTCTAATTTTCTTTATGATATATTCCTAAACATTTTTAAACGTTCTCGGCCATATAATAAAAATCTGTTATTAGTCTGAAAATAAAGTGTTTCATAATTAATTTCATTCTGTACGTTATCCAATTTACACATACCGTCTTATCTGTCACTATAAATAAGTGATTTTCAGTAAAATCTCTCTCTCTCTCTCTCTCTCTCTCTCTCTCTCTCTCTCTCTCTCTCTCTCTCTCTCTCTCTCTCATACAGGAAAGGAAGGCTTAAGAAAATTCAGACATGAAGACATTGTTTTCAAAATGTGTGCTCTCTAAGAAGATAAACATAGCTCAAACACTAGAAGGATCAGAGAAGTTAAGCAGTAAAGAATCCAGGTCTTACTCAAGTTTAGAAGTTGAAAAGGGTTGAGGCAAATAGGCAAGTTGATTACATAAAGTCTTAGTCTTTCTTATTATGATCTGTCTATCTATTGATTGATTGACTGATTGATTGATTGATTTATATATTATTATATAGAAGTAATGCTAACATTCAGCACGAAACTACAATTATGTATAATATATATATGTATATATATATATATATATATATATATATATATATATATATATATATATATATATATATATATATATATATTAGGTGTGTGTGTGTATTAGTAGTTTCATATTGAATGACAGTATCACACATGTATATATATATATATATATATATATATATATATATATATATATATATATATATATATATATATATATATATATATATATAAAACATTAGACCGGTTGTGTTTGTAGGAAAAACATTTATACTAAGTAGTAAATCTATTAAGAGCCCAGTAAACAGGTAAGGAATATAATACATAATATATTTTTTGTCCATCACAAAATTATCACCCACTTTTTGATTTTTGATGGTGTGTATAGCACGAAGCCACCTTTGATCTAAGAATTATCCTTGCATTCCTCTTAAGACTACCGTTTATATGATTCTCCATATAAGGTTGCTGTTCAAGCCGTTTTATTATTTAGTAAGTCCATTAGTGAAGAGACCTTAACTGTCATAACATTGTTACCAGGAATTGCTCTTCCAAAATTAGTAAGGTATTTTGGGAACACAGGTTACAGGTTGGGGTACCTGAATTTAGATGTTGAATTAATTATAAGTTCAACTTACTCTCTCACTCCCACACAAGCGTCGATGTTCCGTTCATTACAATCTTAGAAGAAGGTTTCGTTCCCCAAATTGTCCCGCCATTTAGGTGTTCACACGTCTTCAGAGTAATGCTTGCGATCACATCGCCTTTGCGTCTTGGGCCTCTGTTTCATTTTCGGACATTGTTTTCCAAATAACTGTGATTATTACAGTGTCCTTCTCTCTCTCTCTCTCTCTCTCTCTCTCTCTCTCTCTCTCTCTCTCTCTCTCTCTCTCTCTCTTATTGTATCGTGGTAACGTCGTTTTTAGCTCAAAAATGGAAGACCAGTGTTCGATTCTCGAGCCAGACGAGTAGGAACGAATGGGTTTTATCCTTAAAATCCAGGATACCTCTGATGACTTAGGCTGTGAATTAACTAGCTAGTTCTTAGTCGACTGTTGTGAGTCGGACCTAGGGTGGAGAGAGTGAAAGAGAGAAAAACGAGATAAAACAGTAGACGCCAGCGTTCGTTGCGCATTCAAAAATATATATATCCAAACGGGAGAACCTCGACAAGGTGAACTTCCTGCCCCTGCACTGGGGTGAAACCTTTCCCAAGATATTCTTTTACAGGATCTTCAGTTTAGGTATTAAACTCTTATCCCAAAAGCAAGGGCTATCGACCCATCTTCCATCGTACTGTAGTGCAACCTACATAGTACTTTTACTTTGTTGCACATTAGCCAGTTTCACGTCCTATTAGTTGTCATCTTCGAAAAGTGCTCTTCATGTGGCTGTCAAATTATTCCTCCTGCAAGACCCCCCCACACCTCCTCTCCCTTCCGTCCTTTTTATCCGTTCCTTCCTAATCTGCTTTCCAATGCTTTTTATGATTCGCCCAGAAATTTATGTTATGGGTCGCGATTACTTCCCGTCTTTCTCACTTTTTATTGCTTATTTTGCTTCATTCCCGCTTTTATCCGTTTGTATATATTTTTCTAATGTCAGATAATCCATGCATTTCTGCAGTTTTCTGTAAACTACGCAGTTTTCATTTTAATGCTTCTACAATGTCATTCAAACCATTCTGATACCGTTTAAGCTTTTGTTTCATTTTAAAATCATGCATTTTTACAAAATATATCTCTGTTATACTTTTGAAATTCTCTCTCTCTCTCTCTCTCTCTCTCTCTCTCTCTCTCTCTCTCTCTCTCTCTCTCTCTGACAGTCTTTTCTTTTTGGTAGAAAATGTTTAGATATCATGAACAACTAATTTTGTCAACTCCTACAGATCTTCAAGTGCGTTGTCGAATTTTAAATTTCCAATCGTATAATTAAAACAACTCTCTCTCTCTCTCCCTCCCTCCCTCTCCCTCCCTAATGCTATATTATTTAGGCATTAAAGTGATGTCCCGACATCAAAGGCTTTAGAGCCTTTCTAGTTCCTCCTTCATTACAATGCCACATACCTACGTTTTGCTTTCTTTCACATCAGCCATTTTTGCGACCTTTTAGTTGTCAGCTTTGAAAAGTTCCCTTCACGTGGTTATCACATTATTTATCCCAGGTAAAATATTTCCGCGTCTTTTTCTTTGGTCCGGCTCTCCCTAATCTCGCGTTCCACATTCCCTGCTTTCCAATGCATTTTTATTATTCCCCCTGAAATTTATGTTATGGGGCTGGATTGCTTCTCCGGCTTTTTTCTTCCGTTCGTGGTGTTTATTTTGTTTTAGTTCTGCTCTTATTCTTCTGTCTATCTTTCTCTCTTGCATTCGATGCTAACATATTCTCATCGTTCTTACATCTACGCTGTTTCTTCTTTCTTCAAGTAATATAGCAACATTGAGTCTCTCTCTCTCTCTCTCTCTCTCTCTCTCTCTCTCTCTCTCTCTCTCTCATAATGTATATGTAATTTAAGGCCCACAATGCGTTTTCTATTATTCGCTAATAATAATATAAATTCTCACACGGTTATATTAGTGTTGTTAGCGCATAGAAACTCGTTACTGGTATTTTAATATGATATGAAATATCGTTCGGAAGGTTCCTTGTACGAGGTTTAATGCGGTACATAATGTGGACCCTGTGCAATACATGTCAAGTGAGCATGACTAATGGAAAGGTTGCTTATAAAATATGTATGTCGGCAAAATTTAAATAAGTGTGGAATTGCTTTATACTGATATCAGATACAGTATGTGCATTTCCTGTATTATTTGTTTAGTTAAATGCTTCCTGAAAGTTAATAAAGGACTTTATAATCATTTGTTCATGATGCTCTGATTCACTGAAAAAGGGACTATGCTTTGAATATCGGTCCTCTTGATTTAAATAGTGTATTGGGCACGTGGTATTTGCGAATATGGTGGGTCGCAGCCAGGCCTGAGAAGGATATAGGACTAGCATCTTCATCCTAAGTAATTTTTTGAAGATCGGAAGAGCATCACCTTCTTGAGACATTTCCTCTAAGAGAGAGAGAGAGAGAGAGAGAGAGAGAGAGAGAGAGAGAGAGAGAGAGAGAGAGAGAGAGAGAGAGAGAGAGAGAGTGTGGGTGTGTCACTAAGACCTCGCATATTTAATTGAATTGTGACATATTTCGTGAATGAAGTGGAGACGGCTTTTGTGGTGTTTTCGTAATTGAATTTAATCCAACTTAATATTCTGATACTCTTCCTCTTTTCTATTTAATATTATCTGGCTAATGGTATTCTTAAGACTTTTTCCCCCCTTTTTCACAAACATTTAACCATTACTGACGCGTGTAAAATGATTTTATAATGTTTCCGAATAAGGGTTAATAGCTATAATTATTATTCTCACTATCCTTAAGTATACTAACATTTTCATTATTCTTATTTTTCCATATATCTGTTTATATTCATTAACTTTTTAAAGCAGGGGGTCTGTGAATGTAAAATCCCATTATAATCATCATTATTATTATTAACACTTGTGTTGTTGCGATCATTCTTATTACAGTAATAAGGGGTTGCTGATGGTAATATTAAACTGCTTACGAAATAGGGGAAATCATGGGAAATTATTATTATTATTATTATTATTATTATTATTATTATTATTATTATTATGAGCGTGAAAAGACACTTTCATGTGTAAAATGCAAGCACATTAAATGAAATCATGTTCATACACTCTCCTGTGATGGGAAGTCGCTCACGCTGGCACGCACATGTTTGCTCAGGCGTCCCTGTAAATGCAGCTGTGATGGATCTGAATGCGTCGGCCGAGTTGTATTTTAAGTAAAAATATGATACACGCAACACAAGATTACAAGGGAATGGGAGGTGATGTATGTTTTAGGCTGCATCGATCGAAAGGAAATGGATGTAGGTATTACGTTTGTGGTGGAGCAAAGTCCATCTGGTCAAACAGAAGAGGGTTTTTACATACGTATATACGTGTGTGTATATATATATATATATATATATATATATATATATATATATATATATATATATATATATATATATATATATACTGTATTTGTGTGTGTGTTTAATGGCATTTTACTTCATTTATTTCAAAATAATGGAGCCGTTAGATCGCCGCAGTTTCTGTGAAATTAAATGAAAACTGAATGGCTGTTATGTGTCACTTCTCCCACCCTTGGAAGTAGAGAATCATCATATTTCTTCTTGAAGTTACTTGTCTGCTTGTGTCATTTTGCTGGCAGACACATTCTTGCACACTACTTGTAATTGACAGGGCGCGCACACTGTCATGATGATATAGTGAGCGTGTTTATTCATATGAAATTTGTATGTGTCGTTAACAAGGCACTTGTCATCTCGTATGTAAGTGTCTGAATATTTCGTTTTGAAAAATGTCCCTTTCTTACTGGATCAGTGAGGAAGACTAGTTTTAATGTGTTAATTTTTATACCGTGTATGTTAATATTTATACCTGTGTATGTATTCCTAAGAATGCGTGTCTGTGCAGTGATTCTTACGGTTTGCTGCTGTGTGTACGCGTTTATGCATACTCAGTGCAGCGCCCATATTACATTTATGAATGCATTTGTTGTACCTATTTGTACAAGTCATAGAGGGCAACTTGTAAATGTTAATGGCCACATAAGAAATATTCGCAAGTGTGTTTGCTTTTGCCATAAGCCATCCTGTTCCCTGGTAAGTGTTATCGTTCCAAGGAAATACGGAAATACTGTGCTGAAGAAATGAAGCTTTCTCACGCTCAATCGCAAGCTGGAATAATCGTGTCGCTCGTTGTTTTATTTGCGTTGATAGGTTGCATTAAATAATGAAAGACGGGGAATTTTTCAAGAGGCTTGGAGCACCAGACACCCGCTGCAGCACGGCACAGTTGTGTGCAGCGTTTGCTGTTAATGACGTGCTTAAGACAATTTGTGTTTTCTGTGAGTGGAGGCGTTGCGTTTGTCCACAAGCGCCCCATTTGAGCCGTAGCGATACGTTTTCGGTGTTGAAATTTCTCCATAGGCAAGCATCGGCCGCCGGCATTGTCACCCAGGGACATTCTTTGAACTCTGGCACACATGGAAGAGATGAAATGTTGTCAGAATTCATCATCATTGCTCATATTAACCCCTATTTATGTCGTGGTGGGTATGAGACGGGTTCCCTTAATATCACCAGCATAGGAGTTTCTCTCTCTCTCTCTCTCTCTCTCTCTCTCTCTCTCTCTCTCTCTCTCTCTCTCTCTCTCCTTTATCGTGTCTCCCTTACAAGTCCGTCGTCCTTCTCTTTCTCTGTTGGGGAGTAGGAATGCCAGGGAAGTTTGGTATTCAGTCATCCAAGATGAGGGTTCATCCGAAGTTTTGATAAACACTGGAAGAGTAAGTTTATTAATATTTGTTCTCCTAGCGGATGGCCAGTGCTACCTTATGTTCAAAGTTCTTCTTTATTAAAGACTTTTTTACCTTTTTTGGTGGTCCTGGAGTTCGTCCCTCTCATATTTTACGCGAAAAGTCGACTTTTGTTCGCCGAGTTTTTTTCTTGGGTGTCGTAGACCTCCAGCAAAATCAGTTTTAAAAAGAGCGACTGTCTCCTGGTGGTAGTCGGTGGCCCACATTTTTAGGTGGTGATGTTAGTTTATTTTGACGTGGTTCATTCAGCTATTTTTCATGCATAGCATTTTAGAATAGTGATGTTAGTTTGTCCTGACACGATGAGGTCGGTTTCTTATGTGGGATGTGTATAATTTAGAATGGTTATATTTGGATTCTTATGACGTAGTTAATTCAATTGATCTTGACGAACACATACTGGATTCTGGATTATTTTTTATGTGGGTTCTTTTTCAGTCCTTCTTACGTAGTCTTTTGGAGCCACTACATGCTCGTATAGTTATCATTGCATCATGTCGGCTGAATTGCTTACCTGTTTTAACAGCATTTCTTTCTATCGTTATTTTTTGTTTGGATGTTTTGATGATATGAATGAGTGACCATTGCCGTTTCTCGTCATATAAGGGGTGTAGAATTTCTCTTTATAAGAGTGACAACCATTGCACATCGCGTGAATGTCGTTTAAGAAATTTTCGTATTAGCTTGCAAGCCATCGTCTTCTGTACTCGGTGCTTTCTTCATCGTTAATAATTCGGTTATATGTTTTTGTTGAGTAGTCCTTGATCAGAATTAATATTCCTGTGTGCTTCTGATGTTCCAAGAAAGGTTAGTGTGAAAGCTATCGTAACGACTAGGCTCATGCCTGCTCAGAATACACACACACGCGCGTACACACACACACACACACGCACGCACACACACACACGCACACACGCACGTATATATATATATATATATATATATATATATATACATATACACACACACATATATATATATATATATATATATATATATATATATATATATATATATAAAGATAAATATATATAGGATATAACACTGTATATAGTGCTGAATCTTTGAAAATAGTCCTTTACTTAGCAGTCTGCTATAAAAGGACTAGCGTCGAAAGGCCTCGTAGCACTCCAGTGTTTCAGTCCTTCCTAGTGGATTTTATCTTTAAATATATATATATATATATATATATATATATATATATATATATATTTTATATATATATATATATATATATAATGTACAGTATATATGCTGTACTATACCCAGTTATGAATTCGTATTAGTCATAATGACCTACTAACTTTTCTTGAAACGTTATCTCCTTTGGTGGGATTCGAACCCATGCACAGTAATGAGGATGAGGTTAAGCTAAACAATTCTGCCGCGTTTAAGGTTAAGGTAGCTGCACCCTTATCCATAGTGGTAGGGTACGAATCCCACTATAGGTCGTAAGGTTTCATCTGGATTCAAGACCCGTATTGATAGATGCATCCAAAAATTGTGAGGAAGTGGAGAGGTTATATACAAGAAAATTGTGGTTGACTTACAAATATGTTTATATCAGGTGAAAAGAGGCCAGTAGAAATATATATATATATATATATATATATATATATATATATGTATATATGTATATATATATGTATATACATAATATATAAACACACGCACACGTGCAATTTCATAATTATGAATATCATAAAAATGTCAGCATTGAGAATGCTAGTAAGTGTTCCTTTGATTTTGTGCCATTCTTAATAACTTTACAATGTTCCTTGCTTAGCTCTCCCTCCTTGCCCCGAACGAATTGAATGTCTTCGATGGAGACAGTGGCGCGCCATTTAACCTTAAGAATTGAACAATCAGCTTTGAATGATGTAACACGGTCTTTTTTTTTTTTTCGTTGCATCTGATGGAGGCATCGATCGCCCACATCAATCAGATTCCCTTTCTGTGCTAAAGGATTTGTGCGTTAAATTTTAGCCGATTTGTATTTTCATATCTTTTGTCTTACTTTGTCTCTGTGTAGTTTGTCTTCTTTCTTTTTACATACTTTGCGTAGGTTTGTGTATTGAAACGCACGTACATACGAACACACACATACACACACACACACACACACACACACACACACACACACACACACACACATATATATATATATATATATATATATATATATATATATATATATATATATATATTATATTCTTAGCATTGTTTTATCATATTCAAAATAATGTTGACTCAGCGATGTCATAGTTCCATTTGATCTGGTTTTCTTGTTTTGATGCTAAGTTAGCTTGCATGAGGGGAGTCATATTCTATGTTCCTAGAGAAATCAAGTTAGTTACTGAGGCGAGAATAAGTCGGTTACATTCTGTTCAAATTCAGCTTTTTTGATGGAGTTAGACCAGATTGGCTGAAAGATGGTAAACAAGAGGTTAACATTAAATGTAAAGTAACTAAGGATTCTTTGAACCATTTAATATGGTTAATGTTGCTGGATTCTTACATTATGAAACGTGTTAAAATTAAATGATACCATGGAAGCAGAGTAAAGGAAATGAGAAAATCCTCGAACGTATTGCAGTTAAAATGTAAAGCAACGAAAGAAAATAATGTCCTCATAACTTAACGTCCCAAAGGCATAATTTATAATATCGTGTAAAATATGATAGTTATGGCTCAATATTGCTAAATACTAGAAATAAAGAAAAAAATATTTTGTGTAGAACGTCAAAAGAGGCAGAATTAGGGTGGAGGTCAGATCGATTGGTCATTAGAAATTCAAAGCAGAAGCATGGATGTCAAACCAAGTACATTGAAGGGATTTTGAAGAAAGTCTAGACAGAGAGCTCCAGTGTCAACCAGCTAAATTGTAGGTCAAGTTATCTGGTTTTAAGGTGACCATTATTATTATTATTATTATTATTATTATTATTATTATTATTATTATTATTATTATTATTATTATTATTATTATTATTATTATTCAGAATGAATAAACATTCTAGCGGAAGGTCTTGGAAGGCCATGCACTGCTTAGAAAGGCTACCTAGAATAGAATACCCTTAGATGGAAAGAATGATATACAAGGAAAAAATGGAACTGTATATAATAATAAGGAAAAGCGGATTTGAATAATTAAAAATTAATGATGAGTAACAGTGAAGAAAACCTTGATAATTATTAAATTCAATTTAAGCAAACCCTTATCTGTGACAAACAACTGTTAAACTGTATATATAAAACTAATAACAAATAAAATGTTGATGATGAAAGCTAAATATATATAGATTATCCAAGGAAAATATGTCTGAACATATCCTCGAACAAGGTTCTCTGTACATAGGCTCTGACACATCCCAAGGCTTACGAACAAGTGTTATTTGAGTGCCACCTCTAGGAAGACAGTTAACAAAACAGTGGCACCTAAGATAACCTCCAAGGCATAAACAACCTCACGTATAATCCAATTATTTATACATACAAAAGTAACTGAAGGGGAGTATGCTGAGCGGTTACCCAACCGTCTTAGAGGTCGTACTTGCAAACTTTTAGTTTGAACTTCGAACAAGTAGTTTGAATGAATCCAGAAAATGTAGTTGGCAGCAGGTCAGCTCAGCTTGTTCATAATTACCATATTACAGTATGTGAAACAGTTTAGGTTGGCTACTTTTGAAAATAGTTACTCCAACTGGCTTGTAGTAGGTTAAATCGTGAATGTGTGGTCACGGCTAGTACAAAGGTCATTGGAGCTATGTGGATATTAATTGTCGTATTTTTGTTTGTACTTATTAATGTAGGTAATGCTGAATATAATTTAAACCATCCTTTTCTGTAGCAATTATTTGACTAGTCTTTATTTTAAAACGCTACTAGTCTACGCTCTGGGTTCTTGGACTCACCATTTTCCTCCAAGTGCCGCGCTCCGCCTCACATCGGTGCTCAAAAACGGCTCGGGAGGATTACTCACATATATTTCATTTTGGAGGAAAACCCACTTCCTATGTCTTATTTTTCCCTGTTTCTTTCGGGTACGTTAGCCTGCTTCATCTTTAGTCGACTTTCATATTTATTTCCCCATGGCGTGTATTTGTTTGTCTCGTCCCTTTTGCTCTTTGAGGGCTCTATCTGGTCTTTATCTTTTATTTTTCCCCACCACATTTCCTTTTCTGCCATTTTACCTTTGATACCGCTATCGTTTTTCAACGTACTTTGTGATACCAGCTGTTTTGTGAGGTTTTCTTGTACTGAAGCTTTCTGTCTCAGGTTTATATTTCCTTCCTCTCTTCTTCTCTGCTTTCATTCTCTCTCGGTTTCTTTCTCTTATCTACTTCTTTCTTCAGTAACTTCTGCAGTCTTGTCGTTCCACATTCTTTGCCTATCTACCTCTCTCTGCCGATGCGTGACGCAGTCAATGTGTCATTCACACAGTTTATCGATACAATCCGTGCTAACGCTGTCTTGAATATTTGATGACGATGATGAGAGAGAGAGAGAGAGAGAGAGAGAGAGAGAGAGAGAGAGAGAGAGAGAGGAATTTATTCCTTTGTTGAGAGAAAAAGGCTGCTACATTAGTCCAGTGAGAGAAAAAAATCCAAGCTTGTTACGATTGTAGTATGGTTTTTTGTGAATGCATTGCTGTGCCTTATTACGGTGTTATGTCACAAAGGACTGACTCACTTGGTCGCAACATGATCAAGGCCAGGAAGCCATCGCATGCCAATTGCCTGTTTCATCTTTCATCCTTATTATGTTGCTCATCCTTTTATGTTTTAGGGGAAGATGGTAAAAAGATAAGCCGAAAAAACGGTTCCCCTTTTTGCTAATTATTGGTTTAATCTATCTTATCTTTGACTAGTTAACTAACTTCATGAGAAATGGTCTCGATTGGTTTGACGAGTTAACCCCTTAACGGCCGGTCTTCAGGCAAAAGTCCGTGCTGGCTTAAGTCCAGATAAATCTAAGCCAATCCACCATTTAGTCAACCGCACAGTTATCTTGGTAAACATTATTCATATGTTTATGATAAGAAACTGCCTCTGCACAGGCTGACCCACTATTGGGAAGTCTGCTGCCTTGGGTACCAAAAAGGTGTATTTCTTCCTGGTTGGGATTGTATTCAGAACGTCATCAGTTATTTTGTACCCTATGTTACAGAATTTTCTTAATGGTGTTCCATCCGAATGGGACATTATGATAATGGGTCGAGTCTGTTGTGGTGTGAGTATTTATTTATTTTGTTACAAGTGGACCTAAATTGGTTTTATGTCTCATGTCAGTGTGAAGTTTTTCTTATGAAAGGGAATTGCCACTTTTCTGACATTTAAAAAAAACATTTATTGCAAGGCTGAACCACAATACATTTTCTTGGAAATGCAGGTTCTATAAACAGCACAGAAACAAATAAAGAACTGAAGACTCACCAGCACGAACTATTCTACATAAATTATGAGGTTATATCTCAAGAAGTATTGGGATTCACAAATTAACGGGTGGAAGCTAACCATGGACTGTTATAGTTAAAAAGCTGTCAAATCTCTTATTTGACGAAGAATTTTGTTGTTTTTGATGTTGTTGTTGCATACCAAGCGTTTTTTACTAAGGAAACAATTTAAGATTATACAGGGAATAATGGTACTTGCGTTGCGAACAGTCGATTAGTTACGCATGAAAACTCGATTTTTCACATAAATAATTTTTGGTTTGTTTTACCGAGGCTTTTGCCTCGAACAGACTTGTTATGAGATCTCTCAGAAACTCCTTTTCAAACAGTGGTGCGCAGTGGAACTACCGCCGGAAAGCTTTACATAGGACCGTTGGAGATTACTCTTCGGAGAATTTGAAACGGAACCTGAATGATTTATGGTCTCTGGTAGATGGCTTTATCGGGCGAAGCGAAATATTGGTGGAAGCACAGGGCATGAAACCTATTTTTTTTATATATATTTATATATATATATATATATATATATATATATATATATATATATATATATATATATATATATGTATTATATATATATATATATATATATATATATATATATATATATATATATATATATATATGTGTGTGTGTGTGTGAGGATGTTTGGATGTTTGGGTTTTATCTATGTTAACGTATATTATTATTTATTCTCTCTCTCTCTCTCTCTCTCTCTCTCTCTCTCTCTCTCTCTCTCTCTCTCGCGATGGCGCTATAAAATACTCATCAGTACGTAGGTACCTCCAGAAGCTGAACAGCGCATAAAGTCTGGTTCTGATTCCTTTAATAACAGATAGGTAAATGAATGAGTTTCTGGTGGCATAGATCAGTTAACAGGTAGCAGGTGAGCAAAGAAAAAGGAAAGGATAAATGAACAGCATCGTTACCGACGATTCTGAAGAGGAATATCTATAGAGAGATCCTTGGAGGTTTTTTTCTGTTAACTTTGTCATGAATGACTTAAACGGCGCAAAGGGTACAGCAAAGGGTGTGGCTTCATAAGCTGTGTTCCACGTCAGAGGGTATTCATTGGCATCACTTATTAAATTGGGAAGTGGGCGTACAGAGAGAGAGAGAGAGAGAGAGAGAGAGAGAGAGAATTACAGAGGGAGAGTTGAAGAGAATTACAGTTTGTGTTTGAATTTAAAAGTCCAAGTCACGGTGTTTTAAACGTGATTTTTTCTGTCCAAGAAATGATGTTTTTTTGCCTCGAATATCCAAAAGGATTGTAATAAGTACGAAATAATCTGCCTTTGCAGTTACTACTCCTATTATTTGCTGATGCTTCAATATTGTATATTCATTCCCTCTCCGAAAGGATAGATTATCGCGATGTAATTTATAAACGGTGTTGTGGTTTGAACTGGAGTCCTCCCCTTAAGTATTTTTCATATGTAGAATGATTTCTTATAGAATTCGCTTACTTTTTTATGGTTACAAATAATTCTTTTAAATAGTTTGTATAGAACTTTATTTGTTAATTTATTACTTGTTAATTTATTGGAATATTTCTTGCTTATTGTTGATATTACGAAGTAAAACACGATTTCATAGCCAATGTCAGATAAATTAAGCAATTTTTGAACCTTAAAAATACTGTGCGAATAAAATGTTCCAGAATTTTACTCTGCCATCTACTACATATAGTAGTTTTCTTTTCTTTTGGAGTTTAGACATACAGTATATGAATCTATGTTTTTGAGTTTCGAAGAAAGGTTTCCGTCTAGTTATTCGTTGTTGTATCGCACACTCACATTGGAATTGAAAATGGGCAAAGTAAACGGATATTCTTTCTAGATTAAAAAAAACCATTTGCATAAATGCAAGAAATACTCATCTGAATAGAACAGGTTATGAACAAAAATGGTGCCGATACTTTGGGTTATATTTCTTTCAATTGGTAAGAGTGGGAAAGGAGAAAATTTTTTCCAATAAATGCTTTGGCAATAAAAAAAAATTATATATGTGTATCCTAAATCTCATTTTTGTTTCTCCCTTTTGCAGGAGTGCTTGCTATCCTTTGGAATATAATATATTATATAAAGTATACATTTGTATGGACGTGAGTGTGTATGTTATACACACTTGCACACACTCACCCATACACACACTTGTGTGTATATGAGGTGTGACAATAAAGAAACGAGACTTATCACAAAATAATTTTATTACAAAATCTGCAGAGAAATTACGTATTGTCCCCTTCAAAGTAATCCCCCCCCCCCCAAAAGTTAATGCACTTCTGCATTCCCGTCCTCCACCCACGGAAGCACTCGGCAAAGTCCTCCTTGAGGCCTATTAGCTCCCTAGTCACAGTGGCCTTGATCTCTTCTACAGAGGCGAAATGGGTTCCTTTGAGCTCAGTCTTCATCCTGGGGAAGAGCCAGAAGTCCCATGGTGCGAGATCTGGGGAATAAGGAAGATGGTCGAGAACTGTGATCTGTTTGTTGGCCAAGAACTGCCTCAGACTGAGCGTGTTGTGTGCAGGTGGGTTGTCGTGGTGGAGCAGCCAGGAATTGTCTCTCCACAGAGCCCGCCTGCTGTGCCATACCCGATCATGGAGGCGATTGAGGACATCGCATCTTCTCCATAAGCCTCTTGGAGAATTTTGAGATAGTCGGTTGGGTCCTTTCCCAACTTAACCTGGAATTTCAAATTGATTCTGTGCTCCATGTTGGCGCCACCTCCAGTTGCGTGACAAGGCGTAACAGCAGTGGGATACACAACAGCCTGAAACAGAAGCACAGAATGAGTGAGGTGAACAATGTTATAGCAGAATAGTGGTGTGATGTTGCGCAACATGGTGACATAAGCGGTTAGCCAATTGGCATTGAGGCATAAGTGTGGCTTCCAAAGTCTCGTTTCTTTATTGTCACACCTCGTGGGTATATATATATATATATATATATATATTATATTATATTATATGTAATATATATGTGTGTATTTATATATTTATTTGAATGTGTATGTATGTATGTATAGTAAAGAGAGAGAGAGAGAGAGAGAGAGAGAGAGAGAGAGAGAGAGAGAGAGAGAGGACGAGGGATTGATGAGGGGGTGGGGTTGGATTTTGTGTACTCAATGGGAAATTAATAAGGCTAATTAAATCTGGGCCGTCAGCGTGCCTGTTGTAAGCAAATCAATGACGCTGCCATCGTTATTGTGATTGGCGGTTGGTTTATTTGTATGTAGCTTATTGAAAACCAGATATATTGGGAATTTGGTCTTACCCAGTCCCACCAGATTTCTTCTTTATTTTTGTTAAATTTTGTATAACGTTTCTCTTGCTGGTGGGGCAGCTCTATATATGACGATTTTTTTTTAATATTAATGTTGGCTCAAAGCCAAATGTATCTTTTTTATTATTAATTAGTACTTCATTGACA
>NC_089769.1:23829583-23832083 GCF_040412425.1 Macrobrachium rosenbergii
TTTTTCCATCCAACATGAAGTTTGCCCATCATGATGGACGAATGTATGGTGACGGTTGATCATACAAGCTCAGTTGAGCAATCGCAGTCATGGCGTTCGTTACTGAATCTGAAGAGTTTTGGCTTCTCGAGTTCATCGAACTCTATAAATCATTTCCATCCTTATGGAAGATTAAGAGCGAGGAATGCAAAAACAGAAACCTCAAAGCTGAGTGCTATAACAAATTACTATAAAAATTGAAAGAAATTAACCCAGGTGCAACTAAGGGGACAGGGGCTTTACCATCGTCAGTAGTCTAGCAAATGTATCATGACCCATTCGAAGGAAATTCTTGTAGTCTTCAGGAGATGACACTAAGAGCTCATTCAGTAGACAGTCGTGAGAAAATTTTCATGCACATCTTTTTTGTTTTCTCTGTTTTTTCACTCCCAACTGCGAGAAGAATGGCGTGCAAGCATCTCTTTCGCTCATATTGACCGAACGGTTCTCTGATGCATACTAATTTTGATATTAATCAATTGCAGTGTGTGGCAGTGTATGGTCAATCATGATGGACATATATATTTGATAGTAAATGGGCCGCCTAAGACCTTGGGTTTTAGATGCAATGGTCAGATTTGTGTCGCATGACCATAAAGGAGTATTTAGCGCTCTGTCGGTTAACTCTTGTAAGCATTGTAATGATTAAAATATATAAAAGAAAAAGAAAGAAGAATGATTTTGCATACGGTAGTGAGTTTTTAAGTCATCAATGTCTAGGAAGTGTTTGATTCAACCCATTGAACGGTATCTTCTCCAAGAATATCCTTAAGCTCTCAAATTGTGGATTTTGTTCCTTTGCCCCGTTGGTTGAAATTTGTCAGAAACTTTCTTTGATACGGTTCACCAAAGTGCCTTCGTTGTCCGTGCATCGGAGCACAATATTGTACATGGTGTCCTCCAAGGTTTCAACGAGGTCTATTCAATTCACCACTTTTTTGTCAGTTACTTTAGGTCAAATGCAGTACTTTGATAGTCTTCTTATTTTTCAGTCAAATCCAGTAATTAAGTATAAAAACATACGCACATACATATATGCATATTTGAAACAGGAATGGAGTAGAATGCAAAACGGTTTTGTTGATTGCTGGTCTTGTGATGTGTAAACAATTTAGATTTCCTTTTAATTGCGAGGGTTCAGAAGTCTGAAATATTTCTGTCAGATTTATTTGTCCTTATGTGTACATAAACAATCTCTCTCTCTCTCTCTCTCTCTCTCTCTCTCTCTCTCTCTCTCTCTCTCTCTCTCTCTCTCTCATTTGTTTGGGTATGCTCCCATATATTAAGCAGCCTCTGATGCAGTAAAGCCCTATGGACACCGCCAAGTAATATCCACTTTCGCGAATTATGAGAATTACCAAAGAAATGAAGACACATCAGAATAATAAACTGTTTTATAAGGTACTTTATGACGAAGCAATTTATGACAAGGCAGAGTCGATTGGATTGTGTTGAATATGGCAGATCAAACTAAAGATAATGAAAAACTGAGTGCGATATATTACTGCCTTTTCATAACTGCACTAATATTGCTAGTTGCACAGCAAAAAAAGATAGCAGTAGTAGTAAATTATGTAATATGCTATAGTGATATTAGCATGATGATACTGGTGATGTTGATTATATTATTGGATAGGAATTTTATTCCTCTTTCTGTTCTTAGGCGTTGCGTGGCCCATGGCAATTTCCATGCTCGTTTTAACCTCACTAATCATATTTAATCGGTATCTTTTATTCAGTCAGATTTTGAATGAACTTTTCATCAGCTTATACTCTTCATCGTAGCTCAGAGCCGATATTGAAAACCTTAGCCATGTCTTTTGTTCATGTTAACCCTGAATATTCATAATCACTGGATGTGTTACACCTCCATAATTGATTTCATATTGGCACGATTGCGTGTGACGCGACCGTTTTGTCACTGAACGTTAAGTCAAAAGCAAAGACATTTGCTATGCGTACACGAGGTTTTTTTTTTAATGGAAGCTTGCATAGCAAGGTAGTGGCATCTTCATTTTCTATTTCATTATATGCATATTATGAATAATAAAGGTAATGATGAAGTAATCTGTTAGCTGTGTGTGTGTGAATGTTTCATTAGTCATTTTCAAGCAATTTTTAAAATTATAATTGGCGTGGTATCACTGCAAGTTAAAGGCCTTCTTGTTTGTTCTGTATTATCTAAGTGCGTACTAAGGTGAACAACATCATTAAGAGCAATAATATAAATGTTGAAGTGATTTGGTAGAATTTTCTCTCTCTCTCTCTCTCTCTCTCTCTCTCTCTCTCTCTCTCTCTCTCTCTCTCTCTCTCTCTCTCTCTTTATGTAAGACTTTCAAATCAGTTTCTAGACTTTTGATTTACTGGTCTGTTTTTTTTTTTTTCAAGCTTACTTATTCACCCATTCCGTAATCCATTGGCTGCCAAGAACTTTTGCATTGCCAAAATATTTATAGAGACT
>NC_089769.1:23834583-23862083 GCF_040412425.1 Macrobrachium rosenbergii
TTTCGTGTAGTACCCTTCACTCCCTTATCTTTTCCCCTGCCCTTTAGTACTGTCTAATTTCTTCCTCATCTCTTCTTTCTCCCCTCGTTGACTGTCTCTTCAGCCTCTCAACTTTCATTCCCCTCACACTTTAGTATTTTTATTGCATTGCATTTCTTTTTTGTTTTTGTTTTTTTCGGTTGATTTTGTTTTGACGGTTTGGTTATGTCTACCAGGACATTTAGCGTATTCATGTGTACACATTATGCTTTCCCCATTTTACATTTAGTTCTTATGGCCGAAATTTTGCTTTTCCTTTTCATTTTCATGTCCTTTTTTTTTGTTTATCCATTTTGTACCATTATTATTCTTTTCCAGTTTTTCTCTAACCTTTTCTATTTTTAAGCGTGATATGTTTTTTTTCACATACCCCACATTTTGAAGGCAAAAACTTTCCCTATTCAGTTTTCGATTTTATCTTTTAAGTTGACATGCTTTTGGAACATTTTGTTTATAATCTCAGATTTTCAGGTAGTTTTAATAGTAATCTTGTATGGTGGTCAGCCCTTCAAATATATCAGAAGTAAGATGTCACGTGTTTAATATTAAGAATAATCTGAATTGCATTGACAGGTGGCAATCATTGTGTCACTCAGGCATAGAAATATGAAAACTTCTAAAATTCTTCGTTTTTAGAAGCTGTTTATATGTTTTCCAAAGGCTGTGATAAATTATTCCCTTTCAAGGTAGTATTTTCTGTGCGTGTTCACATAGACTTTATTTTCCAGACTTTATTTCCCCCTTTCTCTTGCTTTTGCATATTTTCTTAACTCTCTCTCTCCTTTCATACGCCGGATCTTCCTTTCTCTGCCGTCATTGTCTAAGACATTTAATATTTAAACATGAAGCCATTTAACCGCATGATATTACAACCAGTCAGCCCGCACAGTGTCAGTCGTCATATGGCAGTGGGTTGATTTGCCCTGTTATTGGGAAGGATGTGTTCGAGCTCACTGTCATTATAGCTCTTTATGAAACGAGGCGATTCCAGGATTAAAATACAGTCGAGGTGACAGCTAAAATAGTTGAAGAATAAAACCGTAAACAAGTACTTAATATTTTTTTTCTCGCCCTCTCTGACACAATATATATATATATATATATATATATATATATATATATATATATATATATATATATATATATATATATATATATATATATATATATATATATATATATATATATATATATATATATATATTTCTGAACACAAAACCCAGATTCTCGGGAGAAAATTTGGAAAATTTAAATAAAATACTTCCCTTCCATTTTTTTTTATTACCAAACGTACAGTGAAAAAATAACTCTTCTTCTTTGAATTGAAACACGGTCAACTAAATTTGTACTTTAATTTAATACCTTTCTAGATTTAAAAACAAGAAAAAAATGACAATTTTGAAACATGACTAAATATTCGTAAAAAAAAAAGAAATACTGGCACAGAGCACTTCTTATTTGTGCTGGCGTACAGATCATAGGAGCCTGCCTTGTCTGTGTTCCAGCCCTCTATGGGAGACACTTGAAAAAGGGTATTTTTTCGTTAGTCAAAAAAAAAATATATATCTAATATATATATTTTATTACAATTGTACCAAGGCTAATTTGGCGCAAATGGTGCGAAATTATCACACATACATTATTTATATACAGTCAGCACAGATAGGTTACAGGTGACGAGGCCACTTTGAATTGGCACACCTGTCAGCTATTTCATCATCAATACAGAAATTAGTAGGATTGGGCATGGTTGTTTATTATTGTTCACATTAGTTTATAAATAATCAATAAATATTGCCTGAAGAGGAAAAAGAAATGCATAAGGTTTCACAAACTGATACGGTAACACAAAGGTCGGGAGATTTCCACCAGGATTTAGTCACCTGGAACGCAAACGTCGGGATAAAACCACCCGAAATGCATAAAAATTCCTATTATATGAAAATTCCTATTATATGAAAATTCCACAGAGTTAGCGAGACCATATACCCACCTTTCACCAAGACTCACAAAACAGTGACTAAGTACGACCAAAGTATCAATCACCTGATCACCTCATGTGCGTCAGAAGAATTCCACCCAAGGTTTGTGTTCCAGGTATATATACAGTATATAATGTATATATATTATGTATATATATATATATATTGTATTTATATGATTATATATATAATTATATTTATATATATATGTAAATATATATGTTTTTATATATATGTACAGTATATATGTATATACTGTATATGTAATATATATATATATATATAATATATATATATATATTATATATATATATATATATATATATATATATATATATTTATATATATATATATATGTATATATATATATATATATATATATATATATATAAATATATAGACTCTATCTGTATATATCTATAGATATATATATATATATATTTATATATATATATATATATATATATATATATATATATATGTTTATATATATAATATATATATGTATATATATTATATAAATATATATATATGAATATATATATTTATATATAATATATATATATGTATATATGATATATAATTATATATATGTATATATATTTACATATTTTATATATATATATATATATATAGGCAAGTTAATCTATGTTATAAATTATATTAAATTTATGGGATACAAGGGTTTTTATGAATGAAAATTTAAAATATCCATGAAAGTTAATTACCTAAAAATGATATAAGCTATGCTAAAATGCTGTGGTACTTGAAATCTGAAAGTAACTGAAAGGTAATGGAATACATAAAGTTAAATGAAATATTGAAAATACTTCGGTAAGTGATAAACAAAAGAATAAGAAATCATGCCCGGAATACTGTAAAAATGATATCGATATCAATAACAGTACCAATCATCTTCTGCTCAGGTAAATAAGAAGAGAAGTAGTGGAACAAATCAAGGGCAGGTAAATGAATGATATTGCAATTTCCTTTTAAACGGTCCATTGGTGCTCGTGAGTCTGGATCCAATTTAGGTTAAATCAGACGAGAAGAATTGGGAAATCGGAGATTAGAATAAAACCCATATTTCACGGACGGTTTCGCCCGTGAATGATAAGTCTCTCCGAACTCTCACGCTGTCATTATTAGCGTCTCCTCTTTCCTTTTCCTCTCGACTATGTACACTCTTCTTCCTACACTTCCTTTACTGCCCCCCCCCCCCACAACGTCATTTATAATTTCTTTTCTCGTTTCTTTGTTGACAAAGTGCCTGCTGTAGGTTTATGAGGGAGGGCCTGGAATTGCCAAACATATTTTTATCGGATATCAAACTTTTTCAGCTCCGAATGCCAATGTTGTCACAGCAATATTTCCTTGAAAATTAAAACAACCAGTCCGTACCTTTTGTTTCTTCATCACCCACGCATCCATTTTTCTTTGCGAACCATTTGTTTTATTTCTCTTTTTATCGTTATTCTCTATCGTTAAGTTTTTATAAATTATTCTCTTATGACGCTTCAGGACGTTATCTCAGCCCCATCGGATGTAGTGATTTCATTTGATAGTGGTCAGGAAAAGTTAGTAAGATCAATGAGATGTAACATTTTCGGAGGCAAAGATAGAAATCGGTCATGCTTCATCCGTATGTAGTATCTGTATTATATATATATATATATATATATATATATATATATATATATATATATATATATATATATATATATATATATATATATATATATATATATATATATATATATATATATTATATAATATGTATATATATATATATATGTGTATATATATATGTAATATATATATATGTATATATGTACACACAAATATATATAAATACATACAAAAGATTCTCACGTAAAATAAAAGGAGATACCAAGACTTTCAACTTTATTCCAGTCATATCTTTAGGATACTAAACAGCTTTAAGAAAGCAACTTACACAAGAAATCAATTATGGGGTCACAGATAACAATAAAACACGTTAACAAGCTAAATAAGTATGTAAAAACATTCTTCAAAACAAAAACATACTTAATGGAAATATGCAATTACTACGAATCACAGTTAATTTAAAAATTATCTTTTTGTAAAATACCTAACAGCTTGTTTTACTTTTGAGTCATTAAGAATAACTATTTTCAACAAGGCCATCGCTCAGGTTCATGTAACTTGAAGAATTAATGAGGCATCCTTCAACTAACCATCTGTCACGTATTGATGAACTTTTCAAAACAACTTTAGGTGAATTCCAGTCCTTAGGGTGATCAAAGTTTCTCACGTGACAACAGATGGCACGTGAGCTGGTTGCAACACGTACATTATATTTTTGCTGTGTGACACTCTTGCTTCGTTCCTTACCAGATTGTCCAATATACGGTAATTTAAATTACAAGTTGAACAATTAATTTTGTACCCCTCTCGTATTGGCATTACTGGATTATTACAAAACATTGAATTCTTAATAGACGAATTATTACTAAAAACAACATTTATTTTCAGACATTTAAGGCTACGTACAGTCGATAAAAATTACAACGTTATAGAAAAACTAGAATATTTTCAATGCCAAAAATACTAAATCTTTTATAACTATAAAGTTTTTTTTTTTTCACTTTGGAGAAAACTATCAATGAAATTCAGTGGGTAACATAATTCTCCTGCAATTTCATAGGTGTTTTGAATTTCCTGTACTAAAATTCAGGATCACAAATCCTGACAAATCCTGTATGCTCGCAAAATCATCCCTGAGAACACTGATCGTTTTACCCTGAGGTGATGGCTGAAAAAATTGTAAATGGAAGCATTCACTGCTGTTGGTTGACGATATAATTTGAATTTAAAACCGTTGCCAGTTCTCATAACGACTATGCCGAGAAATGGTTGGGCTTTATTTTGTTCTATTCCAATTTGAATTCTATGGATGGAACCAGGTCATTCAAAAGTTCTCTAAAAAAAAATTTTAAGCGGTCCCGATCTAGAGGCCAACGGTATATTATGTTATCGACGTATGTATACCATTTCAGAATAAATGTAGTGACATTAGGTAAGTATCTCATTTCATAAAATTCCGTATACATATTTGAGAGAGTTGCAGATAAACAGTTTCCCATTGCCAAATCAAATATCTGTCTGTAAAAACAACCATTAAACGTAAAAGTTTTAACAATTGTTCGTAACTTTATCAGCTTAAGAAAAAATGATGGAAAATAGAAATATCTATATTATTCATTTTTCCATATAGCAACTGCAGCAAATCATCAATGGGCACTTTTTTAAATAGTGAATTAACATCAAAAGTAATTAACCTGCAATTTGTAGCTTTCCCTTTCAGCTTTGTTATTAGGTCTTGTGTATTTTGAATATGTGCCTCTGATATTTCATATAAACGGATTTAACAGAGAGCCTAACCATTTTGACAAATGATAAGAGGCTGAGCCTATCGAACTGATAATGGGCCTGATTGGATGACCTTCCTGTAAGTTTTTCGTGTGCCATACATATAAGGAAGAGTGGCATTAATTTACAGCAGAAAATTTGTTGGCTAGTTTTTTGTGGAACTTTATGGAACAAGTCTTTCTTAAAAAAAAAAAAAATTCCATGTAAAATTCAAGCTGAGAACTTTAAAATTTTCAATCAAAAATTTGTTTGGTTTGAATGCGAACCCATTGTTTCTCAGTATGGCATCGCCTCGCCGATGGTCCTCATAATGCATAGACCCTTTTTCTGAGCCTGAAGCATGTTAACAATACATGCGTTGTTTACGTTGTTTTCAGGTGCGTGTTTTTCAGTGGAGTAACCTGAATGTATTGTTGCAGTGTTTTGATTTGTTATTCATGCGTCATTGTCCTGTCAAGTCGTATGCGAGGAAGCTGTTTTGTTTGCAGATCTACTGCAAAAGATTTATTCTACTTGTCTGTTTGGGTCCAGTATATATATATATAATTTATATATATATATATATATATATATATATATATATATAACATACATATAATTTCAGTACAGTATATATATATATATATACATACTGTATATACAGTATATACACATGCATGTATACACACACACACGCACAATATATGTATATATACACACGCACACATATATACATATAATAATAATAATAATAATAATAATAATAATAATAATAATAATAATAATAATAATAATAATAATAATACTGGTATTCTTCTTAGACACGAAGATATGTTATTCAGTTGTATTCCACATAGGAGAATGAAAGATGTTTTGTTAGAATATGCCCAACAGCTTCGTCCTCCAGTGGACCTCTTGGAGCGTTTGTTAAGGAAACGCTCCAAGAAGAGGTCCATTGGAGGACGAAGCTGTTGGGCATATTCTAACCAAAACATCTTTCACTTTCCTATGTGGAATACAACTGATATACATATATATATATATATATATATATATATATATATATATATATATATATATATATATATATATATATATATATATATATATATATATATATATATATATATATATACTGTATATACAGTATATACAAGAATGAATGTATACACACACACACACACGCACAATATATGTATATATACACATAGGGCTAGCATTTGTTAGGTCTATATTAAGAGTAAAGTATAAATCATAGGGCTAGCAACCTCATTTTTAAAAACTTGCTGATGACTGGAAGGCTCTGTCCTTCTGGCATAATAAATATATATTATATATATATATATATATATATATATATATATATATATATATATATATATATATATATATATATATATATATATATATATATTTATATATATGGCTTGTGGATTAATATTGAGTACTAATCTCGCATTTGTTAGGTCTATGGTTTGTGCCGGAAGGTAAGAGTAAAGTATAAGATCATAGGGCTAGCAACCTCATTTTTAAAAACTTGCTGATGACTGGAAGGCTCTGTCCTTCTGGCATAATAAATTACCCATTAATATTAAATTATTTTACATTGGGAAGCCCTACACCGGAGGGAAATTTATATATAAGTACTCCTTCTCTGACCTGGATTCAAACCAGTTCTGTACCTTTTTACGTTCGTAGTGACTAGAAGTGACTGTATTCGGCCTTCAAGAGAGCTAAAAGTTGCTTTCGTTTTGTTGTACAGATTCTTATCGAATTAAGTTCTATACTTAAAATAGAAACTAATCCATTTGATTAATAAGTTTGTTATGTTTGATACTAATTTTATGCATAAATCTTCGTCAGCTTAGGAACCCCTTATCTTCTGTTTCCCCTTTTGATGCGAGTTACTCCTAAAGTAAAGTGTACTTGATATTACGGGGTAATTTGTGGTTCAACATTTGAAAGCATAAAAATGTAATTTGTTAAATTAGTGACAAAGGCACGCACACACACACACACACACACATACATATATATATATATATATATATATATATATATATATATATATATATATATATATATACATATATGTATGTGTGTGTGTACAAATATTTATACACTAGCTGACCAACCCGGCACTGCCCGGAAAAACTGTAAATGACATTCTCTCCCTCTTTCTCCTCCCTGACACCCCCTCTTCTCTCTCTTCTTCTCCTCTCACTCTCCTTCTCACTCTCTTTCTCACTCTCTCCCAAACACCCATTCACTATTATAGAATACATCAACCGTAGGCCATGTATTCACGTTGAAGTTTACCTGTCATTTCTTTTATCATTTCATCATCGATACTGCCATTAAAATTTGCGTGTAGACAACAGTTTGTGGGCGGAGACAGTCCACTCACCAGAATGGATGAATTGATGGCATTACCTAAATATCATCCGACTGACTGACAGGTAATTGCATGGGTGGACAGGTTAGCGCCAATTTTGTTTAAGTTTGCTGCTGTATTTCATCTGGGAATCATCTCAGATGCTCTGATCAGAATATGAATAAATTATGTATAGGCATTATTCATTTCAGTGTTAGATCATTTCAGTGTTAGACCCTTCAACTGTTTGTAGGTTGTTGTAAGTCCAAATCATACAATAAAAATCTAAAACAATATTTCAGTGTGATACAGTCAGTTTGTTATAGGCCTAGGTCAATGATGTCTTTTTATGATAAGTGTTACTATAATGAAAGTAAACTTCACAGTCCAATTCATAAAAAACTGAACCAACCCCTCAGTTCTAATTTAAACTCATTCATTAATATTGTATGAGAATAGATGTCTTTTTTTAATAGGAAATATTTAGTCTATACTCTGTTACGCCTTTTTACTTTTTTACTAATTTATTACTAAGTGAGTTGCTGCAGAGTTAGCCTTCCACCCCCGCATCATATAAAGAAAAATGGTGGCAAAACATTTTCCTATACAGGTAAATTCAACTCGTGATACATACTTGTTTTATTTTGGTGTTAGGGACGTTTTTAACATAATAAATAACAACTCATTATCTGTACAATGACATCAAATTCCTTAACGCAGAATTGTGTATAAAGTTACGTGTATGACATCTATAAACTTGGTCAGTTCGTACAAAAACGTAATCATGAATCCAACAAAATCTTTCCCTTCTTGAAGGAATGTTAGGCAATCGGTTATTTATTGTTTTGGGTAAACATGAGTTGATAAAAGATAGAAATGAGTATATATCATTCTAATATATAACAATAAACAATTTTATTTTCCTAAATGATGGGAATACTATTCCTTACTGTGTATGATTACATCAGCAAAAGGTATGAATTGACATGTTGTGTAAATTGTGAGTACTTTGAGTTACTCGAAGTGCAGTAGTTGCCATTTCTTAATTTAATCCCTATTTGTATATAATACATTTACCCTCCAAGTGCCTTTCGGAAAGGATTGCCAGATGTAATGATTTACATTACTGTAAAGTTTTAATCTAGAATTTTCAGTCATTATCTTCCATGTAATCAGGACCAAGCAACGTGAAAAGAAACTTATCTTCTCTATGCAGTGAAGTGTTTTGCCAATTCGCACAATAATTAATTTCAAACCATTAACCGATGGAGTATCCAAGGTGATATTCCGATTATTCCAGACCTCATTTAAACCGGCTTTATAATGAAATACATCACTGTAACATCACGAAACAGTTGCTATAATGAATTCTGAAGGTAAAAACGAAGAAGCTAACAAATTAATGAGGAAATTCGCATTGTCTGGCTACCAGTCTGAGGGTTTGCAGTGGGAGGAGTTTAATGACGTCACCAGAAAACTTGGAGCTTTCCATCCAAGCTACTCATGACTCCCAGAACGTTACTGAAGAAAAGGTGGACTAAAAATGGATATTCCATTTGTTTTGTGTGTTTGTTTGTAATTGTATGGTCTGACTGGTGTGGAGGTAGAAGTTATATTTTTAATTACATTGTTTTATGACAATGAAAGTAATTCTAATACAGTCAAACACAGCTGTTTAATTTTTTCGATGTACTAAACTGATTACAGGGTTTGCCGTGGGAGGAGTTTAATTAAATCATGCGTCTGACAGCACCTGGAAAAAGAGGTGGAGCGTCAGGTGAAAAATGAGAATAAACCCAGAAGACTGAAGGAAAAGGTGACATAAAAACGAAAATTTCATTCGTTTTGTCTGTTTTTTACGGGGTATGGGTTTGATTTTGAGTTATAAACCTTTTGGGGTGGCATAGAGGCTGCATGCAAAATTTTGTTTGGGTCTGTCAAGCAGTTCGGATTTCTATAGTGTACAAACAAATATACAACATTCACTTATATATATATATATATATATATATATATATATATATATATATATATATATATATATATATATATATATGGTGTGTTTATGTGTATGTATGTATGCTTACAAAATCTGCTGGTCACTTTTTACCAGATATGTATGTAGGCCTAATTGTAATAACAATAATGTCCTCCTAGCTTCTCGAATTCTTCATATTTCATGGATACGCTTGTCACTACAGAGCCTAAGAGCCTACTGGAAGACTATGAAGAAATTCTGACGTACTTCGAGGGTTTCGAACCCGCATTCGGAATATCAGATCGAAGTGACGTTACGGTGTGTTGGAGAGTGCATCTGAATGTTCATTTTGAACCCTTGTCTCTAAAGTCCGTTGGGTTTAAGGAATATCTCACAAAATATCAGTGCCTGTTTAGAATTCATCAGCAATATTTGGATCTCTTTGAGAGGCTTTTCGAATATTACCAAACACTAAGCGTTTTCTTTTCTTTTACTTTATTTTTGTTTCAAGTTAAGAATGACCCGGAATGTAACATCACTCTTGATTTTGGTAAAATTATTGCAAATATTCATTTTTTCAAGTCCTTCACAATAGCCGTCACCACTTCCATGAAACAGTTGCTGTGCTCTCGAGTGTTATATGGTGGTCTGATGAGACCTTGCACTTAATTGGAATAGGAACCATTAGTTAGAGTATTATTTTTCATCCTTCGGGAACCAATCGTGGGCGTTCGATAGATAGCTCTTATTCATGGCCTTGCAGTGGGACTCGCTCGTAAAGGTCAACACTGCCGCTAGATTAAAATCCCTTTGATATTGATAACTTCGGCCAAAGATGCACTTTGGAATTATGAATATTTTAGAGGGGTTTGCTGAGGGGCTTAGTTGAGAGTCAGTGACAGTAGGAGAGAAAGAGAGAGAAAGCATTAGTAATTCAGCTGCTGCTGCTGCTGCTGCAACAGCGAAGGTCATTGGAGAGAGAGAGAGAGAGAGAGAGAGAGAGAGAGAGAGAGAGACCGACCTATTAATTACGTTGAAAGACGGCCTATAAAAGGCTTGGTTCATTATCCGCTATAAAAGGGATCCATATAAAAAAGGCTTATCTTGAATGGCAAATGGTCTGCCTAGTCCGATGATTGTCGTTAACGACACGTTGACGCATCCTGTAATTGGTGTCATTGGCTTGATGGACTCTGGGTGGCTGCTTGCCCAATTGGGTGATTAAGATAATTGGGTGGTAGTTGAGTAATAACGGCGTCTAATGATTGATTGCCGATGGCCGGATATTGCATTGTTAATGGTTTGGAGCGTCAATAAAAGCCGGTGTTCTGTTTCACTAATTTTGTTTCCTAACAGCGATGGCTCTTCTGTATTACGGGTGGCTGTTGTCAGTTTTTCATTTTAGTTTCGACATTTAGGTTATTGTGCTAGATTTTTGTTGGTGGAATGGGGAGCTGAAAATAGGCAGGTCACCCAGAACTCATAATCTGTTTTCATCAGCCACATCGAAAAGGTCAATGCGTCATGGTGGTCCCAGCTCTTTATGTGAACAGAGCCAAGTGTATGAATATTAGCAGAAGCTTCACATTTTTACATTTCACAAAGATCAGGTCGCCGTCGACCACAAATGTTTTGCCTCAGAGCTAGTAGTCCATCGTTCCTTAACTTTTTCTTTCCAGTCATCTCCTAATTCACTTCCTCTCCCTCGCGAACCAT
This sequence comes from Macrobrachium rosenbergii, assembly GCF_040412425.1. Lineage (NCBI taxonomy): Eukaryota > Metazoa > Arthropoda > Malacostraca > Decapoda > Palaemonidae > Macrobrachium > Macrobrachium rosenbergii. The sequence goes on from NC_089769.1 coordinate 23,846,066, forward strand.
AACTTGAACGGTTAAAGGGTTGATTGGATGGGAAATTTATGTATTAGCTGGGCAATAGAACTCCCTTATCGTCTTTGTTCAAGTTGATGTTTCTTCCTGGTCGCCCAGAGTCATCGCCGAAGATAAGGCAGTTCTGTTGTCCATTTCTTTCGTTTTTCTTTCTTCTTAATTATTACCGGATCCAATAACGATATGGTAATTGATAATATTTTTTGTGCAGTTTTAGGTTTCGTTACGTAGTTATCATTATTGTCTAAATTGTAAGCGGACTGAGAATCAAATGCCTCAATCAAGTCTAATCTGACGGAGTGAAGTAAAGAGGAAGGGAGAAAGAGAATGGAGCCTAATCTCAAGGGACACGGTCGATCTAGGTCTCAAAAGAAGGAGTTTGCGGAAATCAGAGTTGGGGGAGATGGCGCCGTTGTAGGAAGGTCATTCCACTGCTTGGAAGTAGAAGGAAAAGTTGCTAAACCTTCCAGTCTTGTGATCATTGACTGATTCACGAAGCGCACAACTACGGCAAGAGCCCAACCTGGTGGTTGTAACTTTGTTCACCGGAGGGTAGAGACTCTGTCTCACACCTCAGTGAAGCAATTACCGACTTAGAAAAAGCGTTCACATGGCCGCTTATCGTAGAGAGCAAGAGAGCTTACAGTAGAGGGGGAAGTGGGATAGCCCAACAGTTAGATGCCTTACGATTTATACTTATGTTTAAGGAACGTTTAAAAACTTACAAAATTTGAAAATAATATTACCAGCAGAGCCAAACAAACTGATGAAAATTTAAGTATCCTCTTTGAAGAAGACATTATTCAACATGAAAATAGTGCCTACATCTTTGAAGTTTATTAAGCCATTTAAAATATGTGACATCATATTCTCCAGTTTAAAGGAATTTGATACTAAAAAATGTCGACACATGAGATTTTGTAATACTGAATTCAAGTTATGGGTTCCTCTTGCAGAAATACGCCAGAGACCAGCAAGAAAAAAAGTAAATGGGGACTGAGTTCAAACAGAATTGTTTGGTGGGAAACTTGTAGATAGAAGAAACAGAAAAAACTGGATTATTTGTGGACTCGTGAATCGGAGAAGAGGTTGAACGGGAGAGATTGTTGGAGAAATGGATAGGAGAGGGTTAGAGAGGAAAACCCTTTGCGAATACATCTGTCATTCTCAAAGAAAGAAGATTTTGCGCTTTTATCAACGCATGAAAAGCGATTTGGCAAAAAACCTGTCAGTGAGGATGCCTAAATGATTAGAGGTACATGCAGAAAACTTGAGGGAAGGAAGTTCTGAACGATAGACACAAAAAACGTCCATGCATATCTTGAAATCCGAAGATTGAATTTCGTAGACTTCACTATGATGATAATCTTATAGCTAAGTTAATTTGCCAGCAAAAGCATAATTACTTTGCACATGCCCCCGATTTCTTGTCTCTTTATTATTATTATTATTATTATTATTATTATTATTATTATTATTATTATTATTATTATTATTATTATAGTTAAGTTGTGCAAAATTTCTCACAGAACGTTCCTAGCATCCTCCCCTAAAATTAGGTATATGTAAATAAAAAAAGAACAATAAAAAGATCATTATATACGTAACAGATGGTAACAACAGAATGAAATATTAATGGATGAATGAGCAAATAAATGAAGGAACTGTTCATGAGAGTACTTTCCAACAAGGGAACTCAAACCAGAGACTGGAAGATCAAGGTAACGGAGGACACGTCCTACCCAAAGTCTTAAGAATATTGGCGCTTTAGTTCACACAGGCTCAAGACAAGTCAATGTGCCGCCGACACTGAACGAACGGCCACAGATGATATTTAGAAGATGCCTGAAAGGAAGGGATTCTGAGTATCCGCATCCCCATGAATAATTAATTTAATCGTGATCATCAGTCCATGAGTGGGTATTAGAGTCGTGGGCTGCCAAAGAGTTAATGGAATCAGTGCATGAAATGCCACATCATATATTTAATGCGAGAAATATGATGATGTCCTGTCAGCTGTTTTGAGTGATGGATGATGTGGGCTTGTTATTTTTGGGAGATTATGTCAGGTTTTCTGGCTTGTCATCGAGGCTGTGAGGGTGATTAATGATAGTAGTGTGTACGCTGGCACAACTCCTTTTTTTTTTTTTTTTTTTTTTTTTTTAATAAATAATAACTATGCATTAGATTTTACGTTATTTATAGAGAAGTCATGTTTCTTTTCGTGGCTTTTTGACGAATGGTTGATGAATGAATTGACTGTTGCAAAGTCCTACCCTTTATTATTTTTTTGAATTTCAATATTCCAGGTCTACGTGGAGGTACAAGACGTAAACGACCACATTCCTCAGACGGACGAGCCGTCTTACAATGCGTACGTGGCCGAGGATGCGCCTCCGGGGACGTCTGTCATTTCCCTCACCGCCTCCGACGGTGACCTCACTCCTTCCAATCTCACCTTTGCCATCACAGGGGGCAACGAGGACGCTCACTTTCAAATTAGTTCGCAAACAGGTAGGTCAGAGGGCACCATGGACAGGCTGCCTGCTATTATTTTTTATTGGGTTGTATAGAGTGGTGTTTTCTTTTAGCAGTTGATATTATAAATGTTTCTGTTTTGTAATTCATTACTGGTTAATTTATTGATTGATTTAGTTACTGGTAATAGCTAAGGCTTTATATAATGTTTCTGATACGTGGTTGTTGTTGAGGCATGATTACTTCCTAAGTAATTTAGCTCTTACTCATAACAGATAATTTAGATAAGTACACTTTAAATAGCAAGACCTCTGTGTATTTTCCATAACTTTTCATACCAGCATAGGTTTAACCTTTTCAATTTTAATTACTGTACAACGACAAATCAGTGGACGGATATCTAACCACTGAATATAATGTGACACATTCAAACGGACGGAAGGTTCTACCGTTAATACATACATAAACGTAATGGTAAATCAAATCAAGAGTTTTGCAAGTGTTTTTTTTTTTGTTGCTCCTCAAAGTAACATAAAAAGAACCTTTAATATCTATGTTTCTCTATTTTTTCCTTAAGGTCTATTGTACGGGGAAGTGAAAGATACGTCACCTGGTTGCGAGAGCAGTTTTTCCCACGAAATTTTATTGATATTTTTTAATATTTGGTTTTGTAAAAAGGCTTTCATGTTTTCTCAGAAGATGCCTGACTGATTAGAGAACCATTTCTGTGAAAGGCAATGAATTTTCTTGAAAGTTTTTCTTTTCGTATCACTTTCATCTTTGCGTAAAGATGTTCAATAAGACGTGAATAGAGGTAGACCGATATTCATATCCACTGTAAAAGGCTGGCGAATTGTGGCGGTATTCTTTACTTCAAACAGCCAAAAGATGGCTTTTTGTTATGAATGTATAGCTTTTTCACGAATAGCACGTTATCCCTTAACTGTTGGTTTTCTTTTTGTATATATTTTTTGCTCTTGAATGTCAACTTTGTGTATATTTCAGTACCTTAGGCGTCCAGTATTTCCTCAGGTTCTTTTCTTAATTGTAAGCCTTTCAGCCCATTAATTCAATGATTTTGAGCCCATTAATTCTATTCCGCAATGTTCTTATGATGTATTGCAAAAAGGAAACATGCGTGTGCATTCTGCGAAACGAATATTTCTTTGTATAAGCTGCCTTGCCTTCAAACGCTTGGGTTTCATAATTCTGAAGCTTTGTTTTTGAAGTCCGTTTCCGCTCTCTTCCTTTGTTTTGGAAGTATTTTCAATTCTGCGGCCTCTGTTCGTGTTCTGTAATCCGGTATTGAAATTATTTTCAATACCAGAACATCACTTACTGCAACTGACTTTTCTCAGAGCTCCATCCAATATCCTCACTTTTATTTCTTGTGGCAGTTCATTTATTCCGTATCTCTCGCCCAGCTTGGCATTTGTTTTTTACTTCGTCTATTGTTTTATTTATCTGTTGTCCATATAAACATTCGGTTATGCCAATCTGGTTTTCTTTCATTTTCATAGTCATTTTTTTTATATATTTCCTCTAAGCTTCTCTCTTCTTTCGATCAGTGTCTGTCTTTCTACAGAAAACGTAGTCTCTCTCACAAAACACCGCTGTTTCCTCAGCAAAACCGATGGCCAGTAAAAGAAAACTATTGAGATGGCTTTGCCTGTCCGTCCGCACTTTTTGTCCGCCCTCAGATCTTATAAACTACTGAGGCTAGATGGCTGCAAATTGGTATTTTGATCATCCACCTACCAGTCATCAAACATACCAAATTGCAGCCCTCTAGCCTCAGTAGTTTTTATTTTATTTAAGGTTAAAGTTAGCCATGCTCGTGCGTCTGGTAACGCTGTAGGACAGACCACCACCGGGCCGTGGCTGACAGTTTTATGGGCCGCGGCTCATGCAGCATTATACGCTTTGCAGAAAACTCGATTGCGCCGAAGAAATTTCGGCGCATTTTTTACTTGTCTTTATATGGATTGGGCAATAAAGAGAATGAATATTTGACATGACGTACGGTTGCACACGTGCCACTGGCTGTATTCTGTAGCATCACGTACAAGAGATCTCGAACAGAAAATTGTAATAATTTCCAGTGAAATTATTTTGGATCACACCTTTCATTACTCTACTGTTGTCCACCTTTCCAGAGACAATTATGTCTCTCACAGTATAATCATCTAAGATAAGCCTTGGTGTTCAGTTTGATTTTATTCTCCTATTCATAACCCCCAAGTTAGACAAATTGTATGGATTGATAGATGAGCATTGTATTACTGTTCATCCTTCCTTTTATACAGTAGAGTGGATTACATATAATTCTTTGCTTAATTGTCTCTTACGCTGCTGTAAAGGGGGCAATTAAAGTAGATAAGTTGTTCTCATGAAAAAATTACTGTTGATGCCGCCTCTATATTTTACTTTGAAAGCTAATAGAAATGACTTATGACAGTACTAAAGCATCCACAGAGAAAACTGTTTTCATACCCACTCTTGTATCCAGCAGCCTTTACTGTAAGGAAGTCGTGAACTCTAGGATCAACCGGGTTGCTCAGTCCTTTCTCACTGTGCATTTTCTAAGTCGTTTAATTTGCTTCCTATTAAAGAACTAGTTTTTACTATTAGAGAAAGTTATCTTTACCGTCAGACGTGGTGATTAGATAATAATGACTTGGAACGTGCCCCAAGTACCTGGATGCTGGGGACAGACTGGTTCCGGGCTGGACGACGGTAAATCTAAACGTGGATTCCATTCCCCGTAGAGATAAGGGAAGTCCACGTATTTAGACTCCTTTCCTTGCCGCCGAATTGCTTTGGGCATCATTTGCTTATCTGAATTTAGGCTTCTTTTAAATCATCATAGTTGTCATTGTTATCCGCATCGTTGTCGGTCTTCAATGCATCATTTACTGGAAGCTCGTAATAGCGTAATGGGACAAGAATTTGTTTTACGAAGGCAGTCGACTTTTACAGTCGTACCTCCCATGCAGTGTATCATTATAACAGCATTCCGTTATATACATTATTATTGCATTTCGTATTATAGCAGTTCTTACATCACTGAACCGTATAGCAAGGCATATTTGAGCATGATTCTTTAAAACATACATTTAGCCTTCTAAATTGAATCATGAGCTACACGGATGTTTGTGTAAATTTTACTGATTTCCACTCCAAGAACAGAAGGGTTTCTTCGCGTTACCTCCCACCTTTGACTGTAGATTGTAATCGAATACTTGAAAAATAATCTCTCTCTCTCTCTCTCTCTCTCTCTCTCTCTCTCTCTCTCTCTCTCTCTCTCTCTCTCTCTCTCTCTCTCTCTCAAGTTATAGTTATGTAATCATTAAAACTTTACGAGTTATACCTTATCACTCAGCTCTTGATGTGTAGGTATGAGGCTGACCTGCAAGTACACACACACACACGTTTTATATATATATATATATATATTTTATATATATATATATATATATATATATATATATATATATATATATATATATATATATATATATATATATATATATTTATATATAATGTATGTATGTATAAGCATTAAGCTACAAACGTCCTTTAATATCCAATTGCTCTACCTCGGAAATAATAGATTTTCATATATGTTACCGAAGGGGAATTTTTTTGTTGATAATAAAAGTCATATATATGTATATATTGTCTGTATCTTCTTAGCAAACATTATTTAATAGCCAATGGAATGATAAAATCATAATTTGACAAGTCCCCTTTTTCATCATTTAAAATGTGAGTGGAGAATAATGGAAGTAAGGTTAATGATCTCGAGTCACGCGTTTCCTGGAGAAGTGTGAGAGAATTCGTATGAGTTATACCCCCCCCCCCCACTTTCCACCTGCGAATGCTCGTATGTTTCGTGATTATATTCTGACTAGACGGCCTTCAATATTTTGAAGATCCTCAATAACATTTTTAGTTTAGATTTCTTAGTATGGTGTTTTACAATTGATGTACTTTCATTTCCTATAGAAAATTTTGTATCTGGGTGGTATTAATATACATTTAGCATTCATTGTTATATGCAGACTTTTAGTAATTCTTTAGTGTTTACTACATGTGGTTGTATGTATGTGTATGTATGATTTCTTCAACTTTTTTACGGTGTATACATATATATTTATATATACATATATAATAAATATATATGCACACAAACATTATATATATATATATATATATATATATATATATATATATATATATAATATATATATATATATATATATATATATATATATATATATATATATATATTATATCTATACACATACATACATATACATGCTTACAGACAGGTAGTCCACTACATAAGAACTAGTTCCGTTCCAAGGGATTTGTTTGTAAGTCCAGCATTGCAGTTAGCATTCAGCATATAGCACTGTGCGGTGGTAAAGTTCTCTATGAAGACAGTGTGGTGTCTGTACGTAGAATAAAGTTTATAGTAAACAAATTCTTCTATATCTCCTTGAAAAAGTGACAGTGAAATACATGAAAAAAAAATTCATAGCCCACATTTCGTGCGGACACGGAAGTTTGTACCTTTGAAAGTTTAGAATTTGAATATATGCGTATAGAGGACCACCTGTGTGTATGAATATAAATATTATATATATATATATATATATATATATATATATATATATATATATTATGTATATATATATATTATATATATATTATATATATATATGTCATATATTTTCACACATACATACATACATACACAACTTCAAGGAATCAAGTATGTGCATGTAAAACATATACCTCGCCAGTAAGTCCAGAGTGAAACTATGACCTTTGTTAGCAGACATAAAAAACTCCTCGGAAGAATTGCGCATGCGAGTAGCATTTTACGGCATCTGATACATGTGTTTGCTTTTTAAATATTGACTTCTGATGACTAAATTGCTTTATTACTTTTTATTGCTGAAGAAGACATAAAAGTCTCAATTCCTTTGCATGCGAAATGTAGTTTTATGTGTTTGGCACTTAGTTTTAAACAACGGCTTCTGATGTCTAAATTAATTTATTGCACTTTTGCTGGTAGCTAGGACAATTTTAATTGCTTTTTCCCCGCTCTCTCTCTCTTTTTGTCTATCGTTTTAAATAGAGAGAGAGAGAGAGAGAGAGAGAGAGAGAGAGAGAGAGAGAGAAATATGCTTAGTGCGTCGGAAGTGGTTTTATGTCTCGCGGAAAAGCTATAATGCTTCACACGCACGTTGCTGTTCTAGGAAACGCACTGTTTAAAAACATAAGAAAATAAAACAGGGAAGGCAGAATTTATTAGAAATGAAAATGCCTTCAGTGGTAATAACCAGGAAATCTTCAATCTCTGAAATGTCATAAAGTTGGAAATCTCATTCATCCATTTTTTTAATGGTCCATGTGTAGAGAGAAAAATAACTGTGACTCGGAGGGAAATTACATCTGTTAATCACGGCACAGGGGCACGCGTTAATTTCCCAAGGAAAAAGGAAAGAATTAGCGTGTGGAGGGGAAAAATTGGGTTAGGGTTGCGTAGTAGGAAGCGGGGTGGAGGTTGAGTGAGTATGTGGGCCATGGAAAATAGGAATGGGGAAAATCACCCTCTTTTGGTGCTGGTCGAAAGTCTCTGAAAGACATGATTGATTGTATATATATATATATATATATATATATATATATATATATATATATTTATACACTGTACATATATATATATATATATATATATATATATATATATATATATATATACACTGTACATGTATATATATATATATATATATATATATATATATATATATATATATATATATATTTATATTTATATATAGATATATATATATATATATATATATATATATATATATTTATATATATATATATATATATATATATATATATATTATATATATATATATATATATATTTATATTTGTGTGTACGTCTATATGTATATATATTCATTTTCACGTTCGTTATTTAAGAACTGAATCGAGCAGTATGTATATGCATAAGGTGTGTATGTTAATTGTCGAATATGTCAATGACCTGGCAATTTTGAGATGACATGAACTGCATTTTACCCTCGAGGAAGAAAAAATGCAACAAAACAAATTCCCTTGCAAGTGTTTGCTTGAGCGAACAAATTTTTGACCTGTGCCAATTCTCTGTCGAGAGAGAAAAGATTTGAAATGTAATTGTATGCTGTTTAGTGTGTATAAGACTATATAACTCCAGATATACTCTAGTCATGTAGGATGGATTTTCTTTAGAAACTGGAAGGTAATTCTAAGGTCCTTCATTTGCCTTGGAATTCGGAGACTGTAACGAATTGCTTGTAGCTATTCGGCTGTGGCTTATTGTTACTTCTCAGAATTCTTATGTCTTGCATGAGGGCATAATCGTTGAGCTGAGCTCTCTCTCTCTCTCTCTCTCTCTCTCTCTCTCTCTCTGTGATTTGTGAGTAGCCAAAATGTTGCCCTTAGCGCAGCAATTTTAAAGTGTTTTTCTTAATCTGTTTTTACAGCTACGGTTTTTTTTACGAAGCTGTTCGGGAAGTTTCTGTTATATCGATTTAACATCCAGTTACTCCTTCTCGCTGATTGGTATATTTTTATGGATTTGTATTACAGAAATGAACATGGAAATTTTCTTTTACCATCGGGTATTCAATGCTTTTTTTATGCTTTTTACTGTATATATATAGTATATATATATATATATATATATATATATATATATATATATATATATATATATATATATATATACATACATACATACATACATACATACATACATACATACATACATACATACATACATACATACATACTAGCTGACTAACCCGGCTCTGCCAGGGAAAACTCTGAATACAACCGATAAACTCTCTCTCTCTCTCTCTCTCTCTCTCTCTCTCTCTCTCTCTCTCTCTCTCTCTCTCGTTAAGACGGTTGCTTCCGTTACATTGCCCAACATTTTTGGCATTGTATATTTCACCCCTTCTCACCCCCGCTTTCTGTCGGGGCTGAATTTGGAAGTGTCACAATTCATCTCACTGACCTCGAAAACTATAGATTAAACACTAATATCTGTCGTTTTCAGTTATTTTTACATGTCATCCCCTTCCCACCACCACCCCCTTTGGTGCCAGTGATGTCTCACCTTCCCACAATATTCTTTTCCAGATAGTAAGTCATATGTATACGAAAATAAGGTATGATAAACCTATAGAGTGTATTTAGTTACTAAGTCTACAGGCAGAACCAGCACTGTTTCAGGGAAACCCTTCCCACCCCACCCCCTTTGGTGCGCTTTGGTACTAGTGATGTCCTACCATCACAGTATTCTTTTCGAGAAAGTAAGTCATATGTATACCAAGTTTGTTTGAAATTGTTCAGTGCGATTCAGAGTTATTCTGGAACACACACATACATATCCATTTATATATATTTATATATATGTGTATATATATATATATATATATATATATATATATATATATATATATATATATATATATATATATATATATATATATATATATATATACACACAGTATATAGAATGCGTGCATATGTTAGTAGTTACAATTACCTCCTAGCTAATCAGTTTCCTCACTACAAGACTTCTTGAATACAAGAAGGCTTGTAGTGATAAATGTATTGAAAAAGTATGAAGAAATTGGGATATTATAAATTGTTATCGTGGGCATTGGAAATAAAGGTTTCTGGTTGATGTGTTCATTAGGCATCACCCCTTGTCGTCCTACTAATGTGTGTGGAGTGACATGTACCCATGCGTTTTTTATTCATTGACAAATAGGCAGTTCGGCTATCATATGTCAGGGTCCCACTCGTAAATGTCACCCAGGTAAATTGCAGTTTGGAAACAAAATAAGAGTGTTATGGATGTCTTGATTAGGTTAAGACTGCAACATTTGTCTTAACTAATTGGTTGTTTAAGCAGTCCCTTGCAACCATTTATTCAAGCTCTCACACAGGTGAGATGGAAGTTGACTGGACCTGGTTCAGCTTTCCTGGTAGTGAACATAATGGCTCAGCAAACGTTTAAGTAGACTTTTTGTTTTGTGACAAATCTCTTGAGTTTATGTGGCAGGAAGGAAGGGACTATATATTTCTTCGCTCTTGGAAAAGTATATCCTTTCCAGTCTTCTGACAGTCAGATATTTTAGATTTGTTTTAACTTACAAAGGCAACACTTATTAAATAAAGATTTTCAAGATTGGATATGTATTTTTAATACATGAGGTGGTCACAACTGGCCTGGATACACATTTGGTATTCTGCTGTGGCTTATTGTTACACATGAATTCATACTGTACATAGATACATATATACATACACACATACATACATACATACATACATACATACATACATACATACATACATACATACATACATACATACATATATATATATATATATATATATATATATATATATATATATATATATATATATATATATATATATATATATATATATATATATATATATATATATATATATATATATTTCATATAATATTTCAGTGAATCAATCAGTCATTTCCTCTGGCTCCCACGGGGATGCATAGGGCCTCGATGAACCCACGCCACCACATTCTGTCCTGAACTAACTCCTCAAGATCTCCCTAACACTCGTCTCCTGCTTCCCACTTCATTGTCCTCAACCATGTCTCCTTTGGCCTACCACTTGCCTCTTCTACCAAGGGCAACCCACCCCGATGCATCTCGTACTATTCCCTGTTTTCTATACACATGACCCAGCCACTTCTAGCGTGAGAACCTAACATACTCATCAACCGGCTGCATCCCCGTTACTTCTCTAAAATTCTGTTATTTGATATCCTATCCCTCCAATTAATCCCTAATATTCTTCTGAGCACCTTATTTTCAAATACTAAGAATTTATTATTCAAATTCAGTGTACTGTACCGTGACTCATGCCCATAAAGCAAAATATCCCTAACCTTATAAATTTTGATTTTTGTATGCACAGAAAAATTGCTATTATTCCAAATATTTTTAAGCTTTCCCATTGCCTGATGAGCCTTTTTTAATCTTTCCATAAATTCTGTGCTTAAAGAATCATCCTTATATGAATAAGTACCTAAATATTTAAACTTATCCACTTGCTTTATAACCAAGCCTTTAATTAGAGAATCCTGTGCATTTTCAGTATTCATATTCATGATATCAGTTTTTCCACTATCAATAACCAAAGCAACCTTTCGACCTTCTCTCACTAGACAACCCAACGCTGCGTCTTTTCTGGTCCCTCGCAGATCAAAACCATATCATCAGCATAATCCTAGTCAAGAAGTTTCCCATTTTCTCCCCAGAGTATACCTGCATCAGTTGCCCTTTTAACCCTTCTCATAATGTAATCTGCGGCCACTACAAACAACAGAGGAGACAGAATGCCATCCTGAATCACGCCAGACTTAACTTCTAATGGGTCACTCAAGCGCACATCAACCATCACTTTACCAGATGTGCCTTCTTGCATGTTCATGATAACCATCACAAACTTTTACGGTATTCCGTAATGCCTCATGATTTTTCCCATAGTCCGTCTCGAAATACTATCAAAGGCCTTTTCAAAATCAACAAAACAAAGACTTAATGGAGTTTTCATTTCATTAGCTTGCTGCACTAAATGCTTACTATGAAGATCTGATCACTGCAACCCCGCCCCTTTCTAAAATCAGCCTGCTCATCCCTCAGAATACCATCAACCACTGGCTCCAACCTATTCAACAATACTCTACTGGAAAATTTTCAAGGCTGCAGGTGACAGTGATTCCCCTCCAATTACCACACCTACTCAGATCTCCTTTCTTTGGAACTTTAATGATCACACCATTCTTCCAACCTAATGGTATTAGCTCCGTCACCCATATCTCATTGAATAATATCTTCAAGACAAATACTAATCTATCCTCCTCCACTTTAAACATTTCCGGGAATAAAGCATCCTCTCCTGGTGCCTTATAATTCTTTAACCGTTTTTATCCTTAACTACTTCTTGTAGCCTGAATTCACCTTCATCAATACTTAAAACTTCCTGAGCAGGCAGTATATCCTCTTCGGGCGGGCGGGGGTTTTGTGGGGGGGGGGACTGGTTTATTAAGAACTGTCTCAAAGTGCTCTTTCCATCTATTTCTGATTTAAACATTTTTGGTCGATAAATTACCTTCCATATCCTGACTGGTATATCCTTACACTTACCAGCACTGCCATTCAGCTCTGCTATTGCTTTATATGCTATCCTTTGACTCTGACCATCATTTTTATTCATTAATTTTTCAGTTTCCGCAACCTTTTTACTAACAGATCTTCTTTATCTCTCTTAGTTAGTCTTTTAATTTCTGGATCAAAACTCAAGTACTTGGTTCTTGCTAATTCAAAATCTTCATCACTAACAAAATGCATCTCACTCCTCAGTTTTGCCTCACCTCTCTTTTGGATCATATCCCAAGTTTCCTCAGACATCCACATCTTTTTCCTCAATCTGAGTCTCCTTCTGATCGTACAACCAGCAGCCTCATGCAAAGCTTTATTCACTTCCCTCGACATCTCATCTACACTTCTTCCGCCCTCCTTCCACAGTGGCGTCGCTATGGGGGAGCCAGGGTGCCCCCCCCCCCAGCCAGATGCTTGACTCCCCCTCTGGCCCCCCCAGTTGAAATTCCCTTTGTAGTTAAACTTTAACCCTTACAGTATTTGATACATTTGCATATAGTAAGAGTTGAAAATTAATTGAAAATTCAGCTCTATAATTTCAAATACAGGTTTACTAATTACTAATACTGTTATTTTCCTTCATTCACATGGATATATACTGTACATTCGAGAATAGTACATCTTACTAATTACAGAATTGGTACAGTAGTTTTGTGTAATTTTCTGTGGCCCCCAAAGAATATCTTCGGCCCCACCTAGGCCCCCCTCCCCTGATGGAATGTCAGCAGTGCCACTGCTCCTCCAATGTTTCCAACACCAAAACATGTTTCTGCATTCTATTCTAAATTCCTCCTTTTCCTATTCTTCCCTTCTAAGCATATCAGTGTCGTATCTGTCAACAACAGGTTTTCCCTTCTGACTTTTTAGCTTAAGTCTTATTTTTGCAACGCTGAGATGATGATCACTACCAATATCTGCTTCCCGATTAACATGAACATCTAGCAAAGAGCTTCTATGCCTTTTACTAACAGCAATATGATCAATCTGATATTTATATTTTCCACACGGTGACACCCATGTCGTCTTGTGCATATTGTTACGTTGAAAAAGTGTGCCCCAAATGACTAAATCAAACCTTACTCCATTTTCACTCATCCTACCACCGACACCCATCTTACCCATAAAAGCCTCAAATCCCTCATTCGAGCAGTTCATTATTGCATTGAAGTCACATACAAATCAAAACATCATGTCTAGCAACTCTTCCTATTCCTTACTGCACCTTTCCATAAAATACGCCTTTCCTTTCATAGATGCATAATTAGTGGGTGCATAACACAAACAGACTAATGTTACCATGATTTGACTTGAGTCGTGTGTACAACAATCGCTCGTCCATAGGATCCCATTCACATAGAGCCTTCTTTGCCTTGCATCCCAACAGCAATCCTACTCCCTGATAATGCATTCCGTCCCGTCGACCAGATGTCAACAAACATAAATTATTCTCCAAATCCAATTTATCAACTCCAGTCAGTCTTGTCTCTGTTACAGCACAAATGTCTAATTCATATTTTTAGCATGAATAAAAGAATTAAGACCGTGAGACACTTAGCACTCCTTGCCCATTTAAGAACTGCACGGGACTGGGTGCCATTCCTCTTCTGTCGTAGTCCATCAGGGTTTCTTTGGCTAACTACATGAACACTTCGTCACAGTGTTGCAGTCGGAGTAGGCAGCTAACTTGACTGCTTGCCCACACCCGAAAGGTTCGGCTACGCTAAGGCATGCTGGCGTGCTTCCCAGCCATTTCACTCTCAAGGAGTTTATCTGCCTGAGAAGCAAACAACCTCCTGCCCCCAGGGGCAATGATCTGTTTGGGTAGAAGGTGATCACTCCCTCACTAGCTATGCACACAACACACACACACACACACATATATATATATGTATATATACTGTATGTATGTATATATATATATGTAGGTATATATATATATATATATATATATATATATATATATATATATATATATATATATATATATATATATATATATATATATATATATATATATATATATATATATATATATATATATATATCCCCTATTAATATAAGGCCAGATAGGGTCATAACCTCCTTCTACATCTGCTTTAAGAAAAATGTCATATCGTCTTATATCTCTAAGATTCTTCGGTAGCAATGGCCAGTACTGGTCTCTCTCTCTCTCTCTCTCTCTCTCTCTCTCTCTCTCTCTCTCTCTCTCTCTCTCTCTCATCATCATCATCATCATCATCATCAAGTCACTATCTTAACTAAGGAAGAACAGCAAACACATGACTACCAAAAAATATAATTTATTCAGTAATCTAGCATGAAAAGTGGTTTGAAATTAAATAAAAATGAACTGGGAATATCAACGTCCCAGAATTGGTACCCTCAAAATAACCAAGTAAGATATCATGGTACTATTAACTTCCACTAAGTAAGTCCCAACATATAAGTTAAAATAAGCTAGTATAGCTGAAGTCATAATAGTCACATTCCCCTCCATTTATATTGGCCTCTATTCACAATACATCTGAAGAACAAAGGGGAAACAACTTTTAAAAATAGGCACAGAGAAAAATAAATGTGGGATGTTTTCCCACACCACCAACCCCACAGGAAATGCACATAATTAAACTTGGTAAAATCATCAATAAAAATCAAAGAGGCATAGCAGATCAAAATAAATCGGTAAAATACATCAGTATATGTTAAATCATTCAGGTTTTCTTGGGAATAAAGTTCCAGCTCACCTCACAGGCAGTACTCAAAAGTCCTCCAACCAGGCGGATCCTGACACAAAGCCATCTAGGCATTCAATGTTTAGCATGTTTTCAAAATGGAATATTCACACTTCACATGGCACGCTCATCAGAGCGCATGACCGAACTCACTTGCCGGACCTTGACAACTTCCAGCGGCATAACCAGCACAGCGCCCAGGGTATGATGCCCTCTTGTCTCCGTGGGAAGCCATACTGACGCTAGGCCTTCGTCAGCACTGACTCACTGAATACCTAGACGCTGTCTCCATTTACATATATATATATATATATATATATATATATATATATATATATATATATATATATATATATATATATATATATATATATATATATATATATATATATATATATATATGTATGTATGTATGTATGTATACATATATATATAATATTCACTTCATCACATTTACTTATTATATTATGCCTCGCACTAATACAGTAGTCAGTAATATTTC
>NC_089769.1:23867083-23872083 GCF_040412425.1 Macrobrachium rosenbergii
TCCTTATTTAGAGAGAGAGAGAGAGAGAGAGAGAGAGAGAGAGAGAGAGAGAGAGAGAGAGAGAGAGAGAGAGAGCATTCATTACGAATGGTAACAATAGACATATAAACATTAAGAAAGAAATGTGTGTCGCATCTTTTCCCTATCCCATTTTCATTTGGGAACGAAAGAAAAGAAGCCCAGGAAATAGAAGCTTCTTAGTGAATAGGGAAATAGTCATCTCTCGCCTCTCTATTCTCAAAAAGAAGAGAAAAGGAAAGATGAAAAGAATAAGGGGAATGGATATGTTTATTCTAGACGTAAATGGAAGTCACCACTTGGTAGGAGGGTGGGTATAAAAAGGGGGTGGGGGTTTGTGTGTAGGGTGAAGTTAAAGAAGAGGAAATAGGAAATGTTTTTGAGAGAAAGGCCTCCTTTGTGTTCACGACAGAAACCTTAATTGAACACCGGGATATTCGGCCGTAGATTTTTAATCCGCGCTCCACATCGGTCGGGGATGACTGTAAGAAAGAAAGGAATAGGCAAGAGGAATAAATGAAGGAATAGGGCAGTAAACGATGTTGATGTTGGAGATTCTTCTGTGAGAACATGTACAGTGGTGTTGATGTACGCAAGTTTTGGTATACTGTAGATATTTGCGGTAATGTTTTTGAATGTTTTTTTTTTTAAGAAACTGATTGTCTAGATTTCTTCTAGAAATGAACTAATTATAAATGTACAGATATTTTCAGACAACAGAACACTAAACCAATGAGTGCTTACGTACGCATATAGTATTTTTTCAAAGCTTTTACCTTGGCCGTCATCACTACCTATTCCTCTTCATATAACGTGCTTTTCAATAAAAAAAAAAGAAGAAAATGAGTGCTTGAGAATAAAGTGCTATATTCGTACCAAAATCTGCATACACTCCTCAAGAAATTTACCAAGACATAAAGTGTGGGCCGGAGGGAATCAGCAGTAACTTTAGTTAAGCAAAGAAGAGAAAAATGGCCGCGGTTGCGCTGTTCATCGGTACGTTCGATTATTTTTTTACCTCAATCTCTGATAAAGTTATGATTTGATGCCGGGAGCATGGTTGCACTTTGTCCTTCTCTTGGCTTTGTTTGCCTTCCTTTCCCCTCCTGGGAATGTAGCCAGTTTGGGGCTGACGAAAGGAAGTAGTGTGTCACAAGAAAAAGTAAATATTTGTGTGCTTCATAGGTTATAACAATAGTAATGATGGTTATTATTATTGATATATGTCTCAGAGAATATAATGCTTACTGTAGTAGACTTGAGAACTAAGCTTTTTCTTCTGAAGAGGCTGTAATAATAATAATAATAATAATAATAATAATAATAGTAATAATTACATTTTTTATTATTTTTATTTAATATTTCTGCATGGCTGAATTCTGAGTGTGGACATCGTCGAGAAATGAGGCATTTTATTTCGAGTAGGTTATAATAATAATAATAATAATAATAATAATAATAATAATAATAATAATAAAGAAAACTTGAACGTTGACCCACTCATTTTTTGTAACTCTCAGTAGACAGCCGCCAGAGCGCGAGTCGAAACTTCAGAGGAAATAAAAACAACAACAAAATATCTCCACGTGACCTTGGGACACATTATATTCTAGCTACGCGCTGATGAGAAGGAGGTTATAAGACGAATAGAGAAGACTTTATACACATTAAATGCCGCAGAAACAACTATTGCTATTATTGTTGTTGTTGTTGTCGCTGTGTCTTATTTACACGTCATGTCTGTATGTAAACTTTTGGACGGAGAGTTTATAAATTCTCATATAGTTATTTCCTTTAAATGTTTACTTGTATTGTTTTATTGTATTTACTGAATTTGAGTTGGTACATTTCCATTGCTGTACGTATGATTGAATAAGGTATATATGTATGAATGACTTTAAGGAAATTAACCGTTCCATGTAGTTACATTTCAAGATCGCAGGTTCTTTAGCTAGCAAAGGTCTCTGGTTCACGCGAAAAATTGGAATAATGGAATGATTATTGATAAAGATAAATAGATTTAATCTTTCGAATTTTAAGAGGAGAACCAGAGGGAATGCAAAAATAATTAAAGTAAAAAATCTCTCTAAGAAAGAAGACAGTATATATATATATATATATATATATATATATATATATATATATATATACATATACAGTATAGTATATATATATATATATATATATATATATATATATATATATATATATATATATATATATATATATGATTAATGATTCTAATCACATTTACGCGTGATTTGTTTGTTACATCACCATATATGGAAAGTAAGACTAGTTGTAATGCATATACACACGCGCACACATTATATATATATATATATATATATATATATATATATATATATATATATATATATATATATATATATATATATATATATATATGTTTGTGTGTATGAGACATTTAGTTGTTGTGATGGGAATGTTATTTATTTTTAAATAATATTGATGTTTTTGCCGTTGAGATATTTTGTATAGGTAAATAATTTCTAATATGTATTTAGTGTAGGCAAATAAGTTCCCAATTTGTGTTGTATCCAGGTGAACAAACAATAAATCTAAATGACCTTCATATTTTATATCTTTTATGAAATTTGAAAATTGCAGTAAACATAAAAGTACTCGCATTTATCAGTGGGTCATAAAAATTACGGTAAACATTGAAATACTTGCATTCATCAGTCAGGCGTTGTTTGGGAAGTGACTATCCCTGTTCGGTATTGTCGATTTGATTGGTTACTTTTTTTGTTTCCTTTATTTTTTTGAGTACCTATTTTATTATTATTATTATTATTATTATTATTATTATTATTATTATTATTATTATTATTATTGTAGTTGTTGTTGTTGTTGGTTCCTTAAAGAGTGAACGCCATAATAATTTTTCTGTCGAGACAAATTAAAATCACATTTAAAAGAGTATGGTTTTTAATGTGTAACAACTATTAATTGCATTGCTCTTGATAGTATGAGAGGTTACCATGAACGGAATAGGAATCTTTACTGAACAATATTATTTTTTACGTTTGTGTTTCCATAGGTTTAGTTTCTTTTTGGTGGGTCATTTCGCTCACAAGGCTTAGGTTTTTGAGGCACCCTCTTTGTTCTGCGCCTGGAGTTGGAGCTTAGTTTGAAATTGGTCTTAACACGGGATAACTTCGTTTTACTTCTAATTTGTTGAGGCGTTTCTATTTGGATGTTTGACGGAGAAGGCTGCTGGTTGCATTTAACATTTTCACCACTATGCCTCTCTCTCTCTCTCTCTCTCTCTCTCTCTCTCTCTCTCTCTCTCTCTCTCTCTCTCTCTCTCTCTCTCTCACAATTTCTTTTATAAACTTCAAGTTTTACAGTGACGAGTTCAGTCTCTCTCTCTCTCTCTCTCTCTCTCTCTCGTTCATTTTTTTACAAGTTTTCTTGTTAGTTTTCTGTACTTAACACTAACACTGTCAAGTTCAGTAGGCCTTGCAAACATCGGTGGCCAAAATTTGCACAAAATTCGTCTGTTTCGCACCGTAATTGAAGTGGATTTGTGTGAATAGGCCAGAGGAAAGTGAAATGGTTCTTTTCGCAAATAATTTATATTTGTCGGTGTGGACAGTTATTTGTTCGTTCCTATTGTTTTCTCCTCCTGTGTGTGTGTGTTTGTGTGTTTTTGTGTGTGTGTGTCACATTCCAACAACTTATTGGGATATGCCCTCTTTCCTGTCATTTCTGTTGGGAGTTGATCACGGTCCTTTCGGGCGTTCACAGCATTGTTGTCAACCCATTTGGAAGCTGAATTCTCCTCTTGGAAACTGAACTGTCTTTTTGTTACTCCTGTTGAGTACTGAACACTGTCGGTCATTCTTACTAGAAACGGACTGTGCCTCTCGCATTTCTTCATCTTTGATAGAACGTCATTGCTAAAGTAAGATTAGGATCAAATTGAAGACGTTTTCTAATTGATGTACCTGGGAACGATTTCTAATCAATTTGATTTAGATTGTGTACGTAAACACTTAAAGAAAACGGGGATCTTGTTTTTGTCCTATTGTTGTTTGATTAAGCCGGCCATTGCAAATACGGCTTCTAGATCTTGCGAGGAGTCACGAAAAAATTTTGCTTTTAACCTTATCGGAGAGTCTGCTTTCTTCTTCAGAGTTCTCTTGTCTTTTTTTCGACATCGACCTCTTGTATTGACTCCCGAGTCTCGCTGGAAAGCAGCAATTCCTTTTTAAGTCTCCTCTGATGGCTAGTAATGCTTATCGTTTAGCCCCGTGGAAGTGGGTCCTCTCAAGTCGGTTTAGCGTTGCCTCTGAATGGCAACACCTAAATTCGTGGGTCACTCGAAATCAGGTCTGTTCGCATGGTCGTGAGCTTCCAAGTGATAAATTTACTGAGACACTGTTAATTGATCTCAGTTGGTCGTCACTTAGGATTGGGACCTTTGTCAGTGACTGCTGTGAGCAATTGCGTCTCTCTCTCTCTCTCTCTCTCTCTCTCTCTCTCTCTCTCTCTCTCTCTCTCAAAAATGGTATTTTACGATGTTTTAGTTATACAGCAACATATTGAACCACTTTCACTCTCCTTCCCCTTGTCCTCTCTCTCTCTCTCTCTCTCTCTCTCTCTCTCTCTCTCTCTCTCTCTCTCTCTCTCTCTCTCTCTCTCTCTTCGTACATTTCCTATTGACATTATTATAGTTTTTCTCTTTTTATAGAAATTTATTCCAGCAGTCAGTCGGTTTGGCCTTGTGTGCGCATGTTTTTATCATTTGTTTCCCTTTGAAGTCCTCCTGTGAGCACACGACTCTCTTTTCCCCCCTGATAATGAAATTCCCCTGTTTTATCTTCAAAGGCAGGTCACAGTATACTTCAGAACATGTAAATTCGTTGTTTACTCTTTTTTATTTTAATGCGGAGGTTTGTTGAAGCTGAATTATATTTTAAGGGTTTTGGAGTGTTTTTTTATTAAGGTCACAA
>NC_089769.1:23879583-23882083 GCF_040412425.1 Macrobrachium rosenbergii
TTTTGGGAATCTGGGCTCGCCGTATACTTTGCCTGGGAGAAAATCCGCCCGGCCCTGCTTCGGCCGCTTTGCTTTGCCGCGATCTTTCCCTTGAGGAAAGAAAAAGAGTGAATTGATTATTTTTTATAGAGTTTTCTCTATCATGGTTATGCTCCCGTTTAGGTATGCTCCCTTGCTCTGCTGTGAAGTCTACTTCCGAAAGACAGTAAAGAAGCTGCTTTGGTTTTTCCTTTGTTACATTTTTTTTCTCTTTCTCTCACGGCAATTTTTGCTCCCGTGGAAATTGCAGTCTGCATTCCTTGCTCAAAGCCGAGAATGAGAAAGTCGTAAAAAATGGCTTTTAACAGTAGCTGCGCTTGACCAGTTTTATATCTTAGTTGTTCTAGACTGGGATTTATAAATTTTACGCTTCTTTAAACAAAATAAATAAGTAAAACGTCGGTTTTAAAATTGGAATTTGATAACTGATTTAGAGGGATTTTTTCAGGTATTTTGACGATATCATACAGGTTCAGACGTCTACGTGTGTTTTTGCGCCTGAATTTACGCTATTATGTATGTTTGTTTGTGAGTGGACACTTGTACTGTTTTTGGATAATTGTACAGGTGTGGCAACTAACAAGTTAAATCCAAAACTCAGTACTTATTCTAAAAGCATACACGCACACACGTGTGTGTGTAATATATTTATATATATGTGTGTGTGTTTGTGTGTTTATATGTATTAACTTTATCACATACACAGTTGTTCTGTGCGTTAGCAGAATTACTAAAAGGACCTCATTCAAACTGGATGGTATCTAATGGAGTATTTATTCAGAAAAAGTTACAAGCTTTCTTGGACAAACAGCCCACATTATCAAGTATCTGTACAATCTACGGATACTTGATAATGTGGACTGTTTGTCCAAGAAAGCTTGTAACTTTTTCTGAATAAATACTCCATTAGATACCATCCAGTTTGAATGAGGTCCTTTAGTAATATATATATATGTACACTGTATATGTATATTTGTGTTTATATATATGTATGTGTATATTTGTGTTTATATATATATGTATTTATATTATATATATATATATATATATATATATATATATATATATATATATATATATATATATATATATATATATATTATTGTGTATAGTGTTAGTTCTTTTTACCATAAAAATTATATTTATTTGAAATTTCGTTGTGATTAGAAAGTGAAATTTAATCCAAACGTTTTAATGGCAGCCTTTCGATGTATATTCGTTAGCTCTGTGCGTTTATGTATGCAAATAAGGAAATATGTGCATGTTTACGTATGAGATTTCGTAAACGTATGCTTGCTTGTTGGTACACTGTACACATGTAAGTAGGAGGAATGTTTATATGAGTTTTAGTATTTCTGTACACACATACACAAAGCATAAACAAGCTATTACATATAGAAAATACATTTATGCTTATTTAGTGTATTTACTACTACTACTACTAGTTTCATGGTTTATATTTTATATCATTAACCTATATTAACTTACCTAAAACAAGGAATGTGAGTGTACTTTGGGAAATCATCTGCACAGTTTGTGATGGTGATGGCTATGATTTCAATATATCAGTAAGGGGAAGTTCTCTTGATGTATTATTATCTCCTGTGCCAGTTATTTCTCACTGTTAGCAGGTCACTGAGATTTCCCGTTGCAGTGAAGACTTTTTATGCATATAAAACACCCTTGTGTTTTCTTCATGCAAGAATGCCAGCGGGTTGTGAGAAGTTCCACAATTTTACGCAGAAAGATTTTGAGCGAGATGTACTGTCTTCTGTCCCCACTCCTTCCTCCGGCAAAAGTGCTGTGTTATTTTGTGAATTTGTCTTTATTATTATTGATTAATAAGATAGTTTAACCAGACCACTGAGCTGACTATCAGCTCTCACAGGGCTGGCCCGAAGGATCAGGATGAAATACCAGGTAGCATGAATTCAAGGAAGTGAGTCATGTTTCTAAATCACCCTCTTTCATTCTGGCAAACATCACTGCTGGTTGATGTTGTTAGTTTTGTTTATGCGATGCACCACACATGTCCTAAATTCTCCCATAAATTTCTATGAAATATATAACGACATTTAGAATTCTACGCACTAGCTCTCCGGAGGTATTACCTAGTTTTGTTTTGTAGAGACGAGTTGTGGCTGGGGACAAAGAACAAGCTCACACGCAAAATGTGTACATTTATTAAATGATTTATTCTCTGGTGTGTGTGTGTATGTGTGTGTGTGTGTGTGTGTGTGTGTGTGAGAGAGAGAGAGAGAGAGAGAGAGAGAGAGAGAGAGAGAGAGAGAGAGAGAGAGCTCTGCATAGGTAATGTGAGTACTGTATATGTTTGATCAGATCCTATGACCCTTCTCCGCTGTCAACAGTAACATATTTTAAAAATATTTTCGCTTTCGATTTTAAAGTTGGAAAATGTTTTTCACTGTAAGAACGAATGCGATTACAGTTCGGTGTTAAT
>NC_089769.1:23887083-23914583 GCF_040412425.1 Macrobrachium rosenbergii
AGTTTACTTTTTCTTTTAATTATATTATTATGGATCATTTTTTCTATGCACCATACCACTACACAGCAAATTTTATACTATGATAAAGTTACATACCACATTCAGAGATGTGTCTCTCATTAATGCAGAAGAGAACGTTGTTGACAGTAAAGACCCACGAGTTACACCAGATCGATCAGAGTTTGGAAACAGACCGGTACAAGTCAGTTAATTCCTTTCTCCCCACCATCCATACCAACACTCGTTGCTCCGTTTTCATAGTTTCCTTGCACACTGCTAACATATCTCGCTGGAGTAATTTTAAGATTTTGTTTTTTATAAACATTTCCCAACCTTCAAAGGTTTATGTAGCTTTCTGCCCTATCACTGTTAACACTGTATCAGCTCTAAAAGAAGTCACACCCATTCCATTCACTACACCTTAGCATATCATCCAAATTCTTTTCCCACCAAACCAGTCTCACTTCACTCAGAGGTTCGTTATCTCATTCATTAAATTGCTTGTGTTGTGCACATCCTCAAGTCTCATCTGTTTCTAAACAGTGTATAAGTTTTATCTAGATAATTATACAAAACATAAATCTTTTCCTAAATCTTGCGTGCCCAAACTTGTCAAGTTTCATAACAAGCTCCCTCATCCTTGTCTAAAACCGCATCAGTTTTTCCTTGCCAATCTTTCTGTAACCTGTCTTATTCCCCCAACAAAACCATAGTATACATTTACTAGGTATACTTGATAATGTTATGCTTCTATAGTGACTGGGTGCCTCTGTTACCATTCTGCTTAAAGAAACAATGTTTACATTCGTCGTATTACTCTGGAACATTTCCCTCATCCAGATATACAGTACCTTTAGCACCGTAGTTTTTCACTATCACTACCACGTGAGATTATTGCACCTGTAATCCCATTAATTACTCGAGTCTTTTTATTCATTAGCATTTTAATGATCGTTTCAGTATTCTCAAGTCGTTCGTATAAGCATTTAATTGGAATGTTTTACTCCGTCTTTTTACCATTTTCTCTCTATTACTTCAGCCGACAATTATCATAAACTTTTGACCCTTTCTCTCTTAATTTATCCACGATTTCTTCTTCTTCCTCATGCATACATCTACATGTCCCGCCCTTCTTTCCTGCGGCGGCATATGAAACATTTCACGTTATCCTCTACTAAACTTCATTATTTCGTAACGTACTTCATTTGGTCTTCTGTAACCTACCTTTACAACCCTAAGGATCCATTCTGTTCCATTTGTTCCATTCTGTTCTTACTTCTTCCACATAAAATTACCTGACTTTAATTAGCCAGATTTTTTGTAGTCTTCCTTTCCAATTAGAGCTACTTCTCCTTCCCGTTTTTCCGAAGTTGGCTAATGATTAGGTGTACTCCTCCAGCCTCCTATCTTCCCACGTAGCTTCCATGAATTGGCTTTTCCACGAACCTCTCTTTCTCGCCGCTTTTGATTTTCCAGATGAATTATGAGAAGTCTGTATTCAGCAGTGAAAGGATGAATTGGGTAGTGACTTTTTTCTTTTTATGGTGGCACCTGTTTCTGGCGCGAAGGGAGAATTTCTTTGTTTCCTAAACAAGCCGGATCCAAGGCATGTAATGGAAAACTTACCCAAAAATACTTTAGAATCAAAAGTTCAGAGTCCATTGTGCACACTGTTGCATTCAAACACACACGCACACGCTTTTATATGCATATATACATGTGTATATACATATACACACACACACACACACACACAATATCTATCTATTTATAATAATAAAATCCGAGTGGATCTGATCTTGTTTGCCCTCCGTCGGGTGACAGTAGGGGAAACATGATGTAGCCACCCACCCCATGCAAACCGGTTTGTCCGGCTCGGGTCGGGGCGGGGTAGGTAGAGGAACGGGAGGGTAGGAGAGATATCCACCCTCCTCCTGCAAACATGTTTGTCCGGCCCGGGTGCGGGGCAGGGTAGGTGGGGATCGGCAGGGTAGAGGAGGCAGCAGCACCGGGCTCCAGGGCGCGTAGCTTGCCAACAAGCTCGTTTATATATTATATATATATATATATATATATATATATATATATATATATATATATGCATATATATATAATGTATGTATATACCTATGTATGTGTATATATATATATATATATGTATATATATATATATGTATATATATATTTATATGTATGTATGTACATGGGAAAAGGCTTAATGGCGAAAGATGGAAAAATATAAATACATAAAATATACGAGCGTGAGAAGTGATAATATATATATATATATATATATATATATATATATATATATATATATATATATATATATATATATATATATATATATATATATATGAATACATAGAATATATGAGCGTGAGAAGTAATGATATATATTTTAGATATGTGTGCATGTGTGTTTTTCCACAATCAAATACTGTAACAAGTAACCAGTTACTATCAAATTCTCTTTACTTTGGGAATAACCTATACCCTAGATATTTATATGACAAATACTCCTACCCTACCCAGGATTCGAACCCATGCCTTTTGGGGCTGGAAGTGGCTTGACAGTAGCGGTAACCATCCAGCTGTCATGATAGATATAAGTGGAGTTTGACTCTGCTGTGCACCTTTCTCTCGAATTCAGGATTTGTACCTGGAATCGAAGTCAACTCTTCTCCTCCGATAGCTGATTGTTACTCTTCTAACATGGCTGTGTATGACTGTTAGTCAATTTTATACAACGTGCATCCATACATACATCATACACACAGGTTGTAGTTGTATAACATATATATATATATATATATATATATATATATATATATACTCGTATATATATATATGTATATATAGTGTATATTTATATATGTGCGTGTGTTTGTGAATGTATATATGGATTTATGGATTACATGCATAAATCCATGCATGTATTAGAAACAAAATGTAAATTTTTCGAAATAGTTTTGGTATTTGATGAAAAGGGTCGCCAAAACCAGAGCGGTTGGGAAAAATATCATATAAAGTTTAATTTTTTACTTTATTTGCCTGCGAAATAAAAGTAATATCTACATGACTACATCTGTTTTCATCTTTTAAATTTTCACATATTCCGTGGTTGTAATGGTAAAACAAAGTACCAGGGACTTGTGGTCCTGTGATCTGGACGATTAGGAATAATGCGCGTACACGGGCGCGTGCTCGCACACACACACACATATATATACATATTATGTGTGTGTGTTTGTGTGTTTTAGTTTTTTAAATTTTGATTGATATGCTTTTCTTACTCATTCTTAGTAGTTTATACCATTCATATGTTTCAAGTCAAGTGTGCATTTTTAATGGTAATAACGTTAAATAAGTGTTAGTGAGTTCAAGATTATGTTTCTCTAGATGCTCTATAGATGCATGAAAAATGCATTAACTTATGAGAGAAGTAATTAATATTTAGTAAATTAGATTGATTTTCCGATGTTTGTTCTTCATTTTCACGACGAATTTGGGCTCTTGCTAGCTAAGAGGGGCAATAGAGAACTAAATCCATCTATATAATACTGCTATTGACGTTCTTTTAGCCACTACATTTTAATTGCATTTATAACAAACACGTGTCGATTTGTTTTTCGATGAATAAAGGGGGGTGTGGGCTCTGTGAAAAGCAATGTTTTGCTCCTGACATATTGTTATTAGTGTTGGAACGACAAAATCTTCATTTATTCATGATGGATATTATTTCATTTCGTATTGAAAAATAACTCGATACCCGATAGAGCCCTTTATAAATCAACAGGATATCCCATTCGATTGCAGTTTTGTAACTGAAGTCACAGTTTGGGGAGAGAGAGAGAGAGAGAGAGAGAGAGAGAGAGAGAGAGAGAGAGAGAGAGATTTGTTTTTCGAAATGAAATGAACTTCTAGTTAGATCCGGTCTTGAACAAGAGAAAGAAAAATTGAAATAGTCTTCTAATTTTAAATCTGGCCTAAAATGAGAGAGAGAGAGAGAGAGAGAGAGAGAGAGAGAGAGAGAGAGAGAGAGAGAGAGAGAGAGAGAAATGAAATGAACTTCCAGTTAGGTCAGATCTTGAACAGGAATAAGAAAAATTGAAATAGATTCCTAAATTAAATCTAACGTTATACGAGAGAGAGAGAGAGAGAGAGAGAGAGAGAGAGAGAGAGAGAGAGAGAGAGAGAGAAATGAAATGAACTTCTAGTTAGATCCGGTCTTGAACAAGAGAAAGAAAAATTGAAATAGTCTTCTAATTTTAAATCTGGCCTAAAAATGAGAGAGAGAGAGAGAGAGAGAGAGAGAGAGAGAGAGAGAGAGAGAGAGAGAGAGAGAGAGAAATGAAATGAACTTCCAGTTAGGTCAGATCTTGAACAGGAATAAGAAAAATTGAAATAGATTCTAAATTAAATCTAACGTTAGAGAGAGAGAGAGAGAGAGAGAGGTGAAATGTACTTCTAGCGAGATCCGATATTGAATAAGAGAAAAGAAAAACAGATTTCTGAGTTAGATGAGGCCATATATATATATATATATATATATATATATATATATATATATATATATATATATATATATATATATATATATGTATGTATGTATATGTATAACATATACATATATATATATATATATATATATATATATATATATATATACATATATATATATATATATATATATATATATATATATATATATATATATATATATATATATAGAGAGAGAGAGAGAGAGAGAGAGAGAGAGAGAGAGAGAGAGAGAGAGAGAGAGAGACAGACAGACAGACAGACTTTTGTGACAGTGAAGCTCGCACCTAATTGATGAGTCTCTGCTTATGGGAGATAGCATGGAGAGATAAAAGCGCGTTCGAAACTTGCTAAAAGGTTTGCGTGCTCTTGTTTTCAAAGGAGGGTGAACTGCAACACAAAAGGAAATTTGCGTTGTTCTTTCTCTTCAGTAGTTTTTATCACCTTCAGTGTAACTTTGCCTAACTCCTGTTCACAAGTTGAATCGCCTGAAGTGCCTCTAGTTCCGTAGAGTATTCGGGAACTTTGAGAGTCTTCCTACTTAATACGATGTCAGGATACCCGATCAAGCAGCTACGGATGCCAGACTATTGTTAGCAATTGGCAGTTTTGCATTCCGTCACAAAATTAACTCTATGCTCATTCTTCAGTTTGAGGTCAAGTGGCTTTTTTTCTTTGTCTTTTTTTCAACCTGTGAAAGAAACTTTGGATGTTGTTGATATAATTGTTTGATGAATTCGATGAAATGGATTGTTGGTTGGGGGAGAAATGAATGGATGGATGGGTGGGTGGGTGAGTGGGCGTGAGATTGAGTCCGATGAAGTGGACGAGGAAGGTGTGTTTGAGGGGGATAGTGAATAGGTCAACTGAGCTCAATCGAACAAAGTAGATAGATTGGGGAGTGAGTGAATATTTGTACATACTTCAGGAAGAGGAAATAGATTGTTTAATGGGGGAGGGTTAGTGGAAAGGTCAAGTCAGTTAAAGCGGATGAAGTACTGTAGATGGGATATGAGGTGGGAGTGAGTAGAAAGGTTATGTTATCTGCATTGGGAAGGGATAGAGGTGCCCTCTGGTGGGCATAACTCTTCCATAGAGAGACGGAGGAGGGGCTTGATCATCTCTTGTAGAGGGGATATTATTTAATTGAAAACGATGAAATAATAAAGTATTTTTTTTCTCGGGCTTGGTGGGTGAGGCTGAACGGTCTGGTCTTAATGACGAACAGATGGCTGGGGTCGATTATGCGTGGGTGTTGTTCTGAACGTAAATCCGTGGCATAAGGTATTCAAGACTGAAACGATTCACGAATACGGCGTGTAAGGTTGAAGTGAGCGAGAGCCCAGACATTTTCTGGAAATTCGGTTAGGAAGCGAGATGATTAACGATTTGCGAGGCAAACAGACAGGGACCACAATAGAGGGAAGAACAAATTTTGAAGAATGATCTTGTCAAGGGAAAAATAGAAAAGGGAAGAGGAAGCTATTTTTAATGACAGTGGCGGTAGTGAAAAATGATGCGTTATAATACGAGTTTCATACCTTGGCTATAAATAGTTTCGATAATATCTTTGGGGATCGTTTTTGCATGTTCTGAGGTTGAAGTCTCGGCTATGAAGGGTCTGATACAAATGATCGCTAAGAATGTTTGAATTTACAAGTATATTGCGATATTGCGAACATAGAGAAAGGCACGCACACAAACATATATATATATATATATATATATATATATATATATATATATATATATATATATATATATGTATGTATATATATATATATATATATATATATATATATATATATATATATGTGTGTGTGCGTGTGTGTGTTACAGGGACTGTGTGAAATTCAGGGATTTCACGAAAGCCCTAGGGAATTTGTGAAATGAGCAACTCGCTTAGTAACATTTGATCCCCTAGGGCTAGTACTAAACACGGCGAAAGAGTGATTCATCTACGCTGTTTCGCCGTGTTTAATACTAGCCCCTGGGGAGTTAAATATATTTTGCTGTGTTTAGTACTAACTCCTGGGGGATCAAATGTTCCTAAGTGCATTTGATCCCCCCCAGGGCTAGTACTTAACACAGCAAAACACATTTGAACCCCAGGGGCTAGTGCTAAACAAGGCGAAACAGTGTAGATGAGTCGCTCTTTCGCCGAGTTTAGTACTAGCCCTCTGGGATCAAATGTTCGTAAGCGAATTGGTCATTTCACAAATTCCCTTAGAATTTCGTGAACTCCCTGATGTCACATATAAGCCACCTACGCCCTTCATTTGACACACTAGGTCGCCCTGTGTATTTACCACTTATACCTAACGCACCGCCGCAGTCACGAATAGCAGAGCAAAATGCCGCGAAAAGAAGTATTCATGAAACAACATCAGACAGACCAATAAAACTCCTCGCATGTGAGACGAAAATATTCAGCAAATGGCGAACGGGGCATCCAGGGAGGGAAGGAGGCCGAACGAAAATGAGAGGCGACATGAACTCGTTTAAAAGAAAATGGGTTTTGCCAGTATCCTCCTCAAGGAGGGACTTGCGAAACAAAAAATTCAATTATTCTGACAGGACCCCCATTTAGAGGGACTGAAAAATGTCGCTTCTTCCCGAGTGGCGTAAATCTGAGGAGTAATCCAGCTTCAAGTACAAGTCATCTCCTGGGTGTTTTAGGAGAGGAGAAGAGGCAGAGAGCAGTCTGCGTAACGTTCACACTTATTCTCCCTGTGGAAATGGGTGAGGAACGCTACGTGGTTGTGGCCAACAGAATTATCAGATACGAAAAATTAAGATTTGGAACTCGTACATCAGCAACAAATGTTAAATGCAAAGATATCACATGTTGAAATTTATAACAGTTTGTATGAATTAAAATTTTAACTGTAATAACAGTACATACGCCTAAATTGAACCCTCTACCATGACCAAACTAAAGCCGTCGATTAACTTATCATTGTATCTCATAATACCTCTAGAATCTGAGCATTGTAATCCGGCAAAAGATCTGAACGAGAAATAGTTAACAAAGTCAACAAAGCTTCTGAAATATGTACTGGAAAACATGAGCATTGCCTATTTGTTTTGAAATAAAAGAAAAACGTTTTCCAAGTAAACAGAAAAAACCTGAATAATGTTCCAGGAGCAATTTGTAGAGAGCAAAA
Organism: Macrobrachium rosenbergii; assembly: GCF_040412425.1. NCBI lineage: Eukaryota > Metazoa > Arthropoda > Malacostraca > Decapoda > Palaemonidae > Macrobrachium > Macrobrachium rosenbergii. The sequence goes on from NC_089769.1 coordinate 23,894,793, forward strand.
ACTGCACAAATGAATGAGACAGCACTAATTGACGCAATATACGAAAGTCGACCAAACCAACGGAATGGTTTTAGATCGTATCAGCCCACGAGCAATCTTCGTCTCGTATTCGTTTCCAAATCAGTAAATAAAGGCTCATTACAACCAGATAGACGCGCCATTATCCACCTCGATCACCTGTTTCATTTTAGCAGCAACATTAAAGTCACAGTATTCATCAAATGTATTTTATACCACCTGAAGACGCAGTGATATACACGCTTTCAATTCATTTTCAAACACACCCCGTTGATGCTAATGCTGGATATAGTATCTGACGGTTATTCGACTGTGGGGGGTCGCAGCCAGAGCAGAGAAGGGTACGAGGACAGAAACCATGTTAATATCATATGTATGTATGTATATATGTGTATATATATATACACATTGTGTGTGTGCGTGTGTGTGTGATTCTGGTAGCGCGCGTCCGTGTAAACCGGCGCAACTTAATCCCTGAAAGTAGGAGTGAAAGCGACGAGCAAAATCAGCGGAGCGAGCGAGGCAGGGCTCGTGATTGAAAGCAACAATCAATCGGAGATAACAAGGCCGGTGCAACACGACCAAGAGAGTAATGAGTCCCAGACCTATTACATTATCTGCCACAGTAAATAAACTAACAACTCGCATGCAACAGTGCTCCATTTTGTATGTGTTACCCATGATTTTACTGAGAACACTAACCTCTCTTCCTCACTATCCGTATTGTTACTAAGATACATAATTTTTTATAAATGTTCCAGACGAGATTGAAAAACGAGTAAAATTCCATTTCCACACACTTTATGTCATTGGGGAAACTCACTTTGTTCGCTTTGCATCATTGTTACCAAGTAGCTAAAAAGAATATCTCTTTTATATCTTATTGCATAATGCATCAAGTCCTTAATGACACGCTCACGCACATTCGTATTCAAGTGCTCCGATGTTAAATGTCAAATCTCAATATCTTAGAATCCTGATCTTGAGCTGCTCGCGCATAATTTACGATGACACTTCTGTTTCACATCATCTTCTTCATATTTCAATATATCTCGCTGATATCTCTCGTGACACTCGATTACCCCCAAATGACACTTGGGCTATTTATCCGTTGCATTTTATTAGCATAATATTAATGCTGGTGAAATAATTTCATTACATCTTTCTTCATTATTCTTAATTACTGTATCCATGCAGTTTACTGCGATATTTGGAAAATTCCCAGTTTTAACGACAAAAGAGCATGCGCAAACTATATATATATATATATATATATATATATATATATATATATATATATATATATATATATATATATATATAAATTTATATATATAAATATATATATATATATTTATTATATATATATATATATATATATATATATATATATATATATATTATATAATATATATATATATATATATATATATATATATATATAGTACTAATGGTTTTGGTTTTGTGGTATAAGCTTTTAAGTTTGTGTAGACTTCTCTTCATGTAATTGCCTCTTACCATTCTGTTATTTCACACATCAATTTCATTATTCTCCTAAAATGTTACTTGCTTGTTGCTTTTATTACTACGTACACTATTATTTATTGTTTTTATTTTCTGTATTTTTGTCTTATTTGGTATTCTTCACACAAGAAGAGTCACAAGAAAGAACAATATAAGGGAATAATAGCAAACGAAGTAAGAGAAAAATGGCTTTTTATATAGCGTTGGCGGCCAATAACATAAAGCTGCACCATATGAAAATTTGTGTCACATGGTCATTAGTGGTGAATTTGCACTGATTATTTATTATTTATATATATATATATATATATATATATATATATATATATATATATATATATATATATATATGAATGTCTTTATTGAAAACCAACATCGTCTGAAATATACAGTTTGCAACGTATAAATAGTGTCTTATTTGCTTTTTATCTTCATGTATATATATATATATATATATATATATATATATATATATATATATATATATATATATATATATATGTGTGTGTGTGTGTGTGTGTGTGTGTGTGTGTGTGTGTGTGTGTATGCTCAAAGTACGTGCAAACATACTTTTATATATATATATATATATATATATATATATATATATATATATATATATATATATATATATATATATTATATATACAGGGTGTTTCGAAATTAGAGACTCCCCCCCCCTTTACAGCATAAACTAAAATTGATATGGACAAAAACAAAATCATTCAGAACAGGTATTTATTTAAGTTTCTCTCTGAGTATTTAATATTTTGTGTGGCCTCCATCTGCCTGTACCACAGCCTGCATTCTTGAGGGGTATGATTTCAGCAAATCACAAAAAAGCTGTGACTCAAACTCCATTTCCCTGAGTACTTCGGTCACCTCTCTTCACAGGTCGTCAAGGCTTGGTATACCATCATAGTTCACTGTGTGTGCTTCAACACGATCCTTTAAGATACTACCAATGTTTTCACACACACACATTAAGGTCAGGGGAGCTACCTGGAAATTCACTTGACGAGAAGAAATTGATACCACTGTTTCAAAGCAGCTTCTGTGTCTGAAGAGCCTTGAAACATGGTGCCTTATCATGCAAAAATGTGACTTGTTCAACAGATAACACATTTTCAGAATCTTTGAGGAAAGGAAATACTCCACCAGTAAGCACAGTTTCTTTGAAGTATTCGCCATTCCATGGCTGCCCTTTTTCTTTGATGATCCACATTAACCGTTTGGCTGTGAAACAGAGTAAATTTCCAAACATTCAGGAAATTTCACAACTTGGCGTTATCGCTGATATCATCCATCTCTGCAGCGCAAATGATTTCATTTTTATGATTTGGCTTCCTGACTGTGTAAATGAAGAATTCATCTGATTCAGCAACATGGAGAAAGTCAGCTTCATCCCAATCTTTAAGAAATGAACCACAAAACCATGCACTGTCTTCTCTCTGTTGCTGAGTGATGTTGGGCTTGCTGATAACATGAAATGGCTTGATACCAGATTTTTTCAACTCACGATATACAGCAGTATAACTTATCTTCTTTCCCCTTTTTGTTTCTAGTTCAAGCGCCAATTTATGTAAAGACTTTCTTGGTCTACCCACTGTCTCAGCTATGTTGTCTTTTGACTCCTGAGAAAGGATTTCAGGCCTTCCAAGATTCTTACTCTTTTTGTGATGACAGTCATATGGATTTTTGTTCCAGTTTCTTTTAACAAAGGATTCATCTCTTTTAATGTATTTAGCTATCCAGGAATGTGAAATGAAGGATGCGCCAGCATCCCTGGCCTCTCTGAAGGTTATAGCCCGGATTCGGTCAATCCATCTGATTTCCTCCGAGTCGTTAGCAATGGCTGTATGTAACTCCGTCACTCAGTCTGAAAATACAAGAAATGTAAAATGAAAAATAGCTTAATAGAAACTTTAAATAATGTACTTGGAGATAGGCTATAGCAAAAAACTTCATAACTTTCCATTTGTTCTGTGGAGGGGCCTCTAATTTTGAAAACGGTATGTGTATATATATATATATATATATATATATATATATATATATATATATATATATATATATATATATATATATATATATATATGTGTGTGTGTGTGTGTGTACGTGTAATTTTGTTTGTACGTTACGTATGAACGTAAACATACATAAGTTCCCAGAACTCGTTTAAACGAAAGTAATCCAACTGATTATTCAGGAGAGACTATAACTATCACAAGCATTCACAAGAAGTGAAAATAGCTTCAATTTCCTAAAAGGAGTTCAGGGCACCAGAATGTGTTCTTTAACTGCTTTCTTTTCATGCGTTTAGCACCTTTAATTACTTTCCATTCCTTTTCTCTGATGGCAGTGTTTCTCTTACCACGTTTTGAATGGTTTTTCACGTTGCTCTCTCTCTCTCTCTCTCTCTCTCTCTCTCTCTCTCTCTCTCTCTCTCTCTCTCTGTCAGTGAAATAACAGTAGCCTAGAAAATCTGCTGCTTAGTCGTGTAGTTCCCTCGTCCTCAATCCGTGAAGACCTTTTTATTTCTATGGGTGTGACCTTTTTGCTCACATTCAAAGCGCGTCATGGCTGACTTGCATCCCACTGGTATGGGAGGATTGTATTTCCCTGCCATCCTGTCATACTTTCTTTATTAATTTTGGAGGATTGTGTAAAAAAAAGGAAGAAGAAAAAGCGTAGCCTGGGGCTTCCATCGTAAATCCTCTGACATTTGCCAAGAGTCCTCTTAATATCTAGCATTGTTGCGGATAATCCATCTTCGAAATGAACTGTGTTGGCAGTTGGTAGCCTTTTGACTCTCAAAATTGCAAAGGAAGGAAACATAAAAATTTGCCGGATCTCGAAAGAACCAAAATTGCATTTGCGTATTTTTTTATACTCGAGTAATTACTGAAATTGATCACATGCAAATTCAATTATTCATTTTCCGGCGACTGACTCTTGGTCCATTCCGAATCCAGGCAAGAGGGAGAAGCGCCGCTCGCTGAATTTGTCGGTGCCTTTTCGAAGTGGAGGAAGCGTGTCTTTGCTTCCCCTCGGTTCTCTGCCTTTCTCTATGTCCTTAGTCGGTCGTTTCGGAGGGCGGGTGGTTCATGTTCATGGGAACATCGACGATGTCTACTGTAGATGTCGCGCTGAACTTTTCAAAGAAACTGTATAGAGAGGTGAACGTTTTTTTTTGCATGTAGAACTTGACCCCACAAAATAAGAAATAATTCAGTGACTTTGCCCCTTTAAATACTGCCAGACTCGCCTGAAGCGATATTGAATTGTTCAAGGACTGTTGAAGAAAGCAGAGAATTTAAAGTTAAGGAAGAAAGTGACTTGAAAGGTTGATCAATAGACCGGTTGACTCATGTGTTCGTGACTTTCATAAAGTACACGTGGTTTTGTGAGTTTTGGCAATGCAACCAGAACGTGTGAATGGGAGGCAGTACTCAGAGTAATAACTTTAAACAAAGGGAGGAGGCCTCAAGATGGAGATAGAATAAATCCAAGCTGGAATTAAGAGTCTAGTTGTTTATTGGATGTAAGTTCTTATTTTTTGTATTTTACTCATCAAGAAGAAGTGTTGCTAGGCATAATGTATGATGCTCCATTCAAGGACACACGAGTCTTCCAACAATCGGAAGGACCTGTGCCAATAGAGCTCAATTGGATTAATAGAAGTAGACCTATTTGTGCATTGTAACGGCATTTGTGAGGCCGAAACACTTAGAGAGGTCGAAGGGACTAAGTTTCCAAATTCTCAAACATTATAGAGTCATGTACATATAATTGGGTAGGAAAAGATGTATCATTGAGTGAGGTCATTGATGAAAGGAAGAAAATGGACTGGAAAAGAAGAGATCCTTAGGGAACACCAGCAAAGATAAGAAAAGGCGCAGATGTAGCTTCATCAGCTGATTTATTTTTATCCATATCATGAAGATTCCTTCAAATCCTGCTTCTACTGACATCACAGCCTTCCAATTCGTGATCTTGTCAACAATTAAATTGGAGGTTTTTAAGATTAAATTTATGGAACCTACTATCAAGTTAGTAAGAGACCATGTATATCTTCACATTCTCAGATGGACTTTGTAATAAACGATAAAACAAGAGCATTTTATGGAATGATTTGCAATGGGTTCTTAAAGACTACAAAGTTTCGAATTATTTCTTCATTTTAGAATTGAGTTGTATTTCCAGAGGCGCCTGAATCAAAATTTTAAGGGCACACACATCAGTGAATTCATTTTTATTCTATTTTTCTCGAGTCTAATGGGTACAGTGGTAGCAATCACGACTGACAAGCGACAACCCTGTGTTCGATCCCTGAGGCAGGAGAGTTATATAGCTGCACTGCCGCGCTTCTTGGAAAATCCAGTGTACGTCGTTGATCTAAACTGCAAATTAAAAGCAGGTTATTACTGATGTATCTTGCTATTAGTCAGTTGTCATGGGTCGCAGTTCGGGTTGAATAGAAAGAGGTGAAATAGAAGCACAACGGAATTAAATGGTCAGTGCTCGGTCAAAATATATGATCTCGATGCGGTCATCATCACCCCACCATGGTGAAACCATTCATCAGATATTCTCTGTCTGTCTCTCTTTGTCTTGGATGCCGTATTTAGTCAGATGGTTGTCAGTAGGTTGCCTGTTTATACAAGCATTAGACAAATAAAAGTGTCCTTGGATCCTAGGTGATTTTTTCCATTAATCACCTTGAAAAAGGAAGTATGGGATTTGGAGTAAATGTTTCATATTTTCCATCATTTCTTTGTTTTTTAAAAATACCGTTGCATGTAGTTTTTAAAAATCTCCAGATGAAGTTAGTAATGGATAAGAAGCTAGTATGCTATCATACTTTTAATAACAGTAATGACTTGATCCACTTTCACAATACTGATAATGTTGTCAGATGGGAAGCTATCAAACATTATCATCGCCACAAACAAAGGAGGCTAAAACGAGTCGGCTGACATCCTAATAAAATAAAAGAACAGCCGTCCTCATAAACTCACCCAAGACTGAGCTGGGCCCCTGACACCTTGATAAGCTTAGCGCAGAGAAAGGCAGTTCATCGCCTCCCGAGAAACTTGACAAACAAAGAGGAGATTTTATTGCCTTCCTAGTAAATTTACCAAAGAAGAATCTGGTCTATCATCATCATAAATTTATTAATGAGGGCGTCCGACTATGGTCCTCTTGATAAACTAAACAAAGAGGAAGTTAGTTTGTTGTCATATTAATAAACTTGCCTAAGATGAATGCACTCACTCTCGTCATAAGTTTAACTAGAAGACACTAGTCCATGATGGTCTTGGTAAACCTTGTAAACATCAGATTTGGTGAATTAGTCACTTTAATATCAGCCAGGCAAACAGTTGAACGACAATGAAATTCTGATCACGGAAGTAAATTTCCTCTCGTCCTAGTAGACTTTCCAAAGAAGAAGCTAGTCCACTCTCGTCTTTACTAACTTTACACATAGGAAATTAGTTCATTATCTTGAGTCTAGGTAGTCCACTAGCATTCAGTTAAATTTAACTGACAGGAAACTACTAACTACCATCTCTCAGCTAAGCTTAACTGGCAGGAAGTGTGTTAGTCCACTATCATCGTTCGAACTGTACGTCGTTGAGGTGTGCTGGGAGCAGTCCCTAGATTTCAATACATGCCGAAGAATTACTTGGGAAACCCCATCAACTTCCTTGGGAGCCGCTGACGCAACTTCCTGTCCAGGGGGTGAATAAAGAAGAAAGAGCGAACTGCAGTGGCATCAGCATCTGCACTGAGGCATATTATGCGAAAGAATTAGGGTAATAACTCGGAGTAAAAGCAAGCCCCATTTGTCAGCTGAGACACATCAAAACTAATTCATTTGGCAGCTGCGTCCAGGGCTCCGACGACGCATTGCGAATTTAATTACGTTTAATGAAGAAGAGTTCCGTGTATACATAATGTATAAGCAAGCGGTTTGGGTACGTAAATTTCATTGAGAGCTGGTTGCATCGAAACTTTTTTTCTTTTTTAAAAATGTCATCTTCTTTTATTGCTTTTTTTATGTCAGGAAGACGAGACGGAACCATTTCAATCCACTCATCGTGTTAGGGCTTATTTATGGTTAGTGCATTTTACTCAAGCAAAGGCTTGTTCGATGATACGACTTTTTCTGAAGAAAAGTAAAGCGAGATTTTGCGTGTATCGGCAGAATCCGCTTCGGTTATTGCACTGGCACACGAATACTTTGTTGCATGTATTAGTGGCAAGATACTGGGAGATCACAAATACACTGGCTCGCGAAACGCCCCGCCGTTAGTCTTAATCATGAAGCCGTTTAGAAGTTGGCTCTGCAATAGGAAACGTAACATGTTGCTGTTGACTTTATAGATGACTGATGAGACACTGAATGTTGTTCTCAAATGGTTTTTAGCACTGATGTATGTGATTGTCCTTACAAACACAAACTGCTGTCTTATAAAAAAAATGCTCCCATATTTCCCACTTCAACTTATCCAAAGAATACCAAGGAGTGTTACACGACCTTGAAGAAACTCTTGGTCCGTCTCTTGGAAAAGGAAAATAAAGGAATTAAGGAACACAGCATTAAATGGAAAATTCCAAGGCATTTAACAAAGGGAAAGAAACAACCTGATTCCTGTCTATATGGGATGGGTGACCTGGCGAGCGTTAAGGCCTTTTCACACCGGATGTAATGCTAAGCGCGCCACGCTATGGCAGCCATGCTGCGGCGCGTGGCTTTTAATTGCTGGCATTGTTTTAAGCGAGGCCGTTCACACAACGGGTGCGAAGCTATGCTACCGATGTCTGCGACTTAGCTTTCATAGCTTCCAAGATTGCCGGGTGCGCGATGTTTGTGAACGTAGCTCGCCTCGCGCATGCGCACTTGGGTCTCACAGCAGATGTTCCCGCCTCATGGCTTAAATCTAAATATACCGTAAGTGTCATACAGTATTAACGTGGTGGTATAAAGTATACCTCAGCAGATTTACTGAAAGTAAAATTTATTTCCGGTAGTGCTACGTCAAGTTTTATTATTATTATTATTATTATTATTATTATTATTATTATTATTATTATTATTATTATTATTATTATTATTATTATTATTAAACAGGAACACTTTCAAATGGGAGAAGCTAACGTCCAGAGAATAAAAATGATTTTATAGATTAATACATAAATTAACTTTAAATATAACAGTAAAGATGAACAGCTTAACAATAGATACTTATATACTTGCATGCATTGTTCGCAGACATTCATAGCTTTCGGTGTGAACACACGCATAGCGAGTATAGCTAGCACGGCTCTGTAGCATAGGGTAGCGCGCTTAGCATCGCATCCGGTGTGAAACGGCCTTTATGCTACTGCCATGGAGGGATGGAGACAATGAAACATTCTCCTTCAGTCCACTGGAACAAAAAGCAATTTGCAAGTAGAAGCGAGATCTACTTTGAGAGAGAGAGAGAGAGAGAGAGAGAGAGAGAGAGAGAGAGAGAGAGAGAGATTTACCTCGTCGATAACCTCTCGTTTTTTTTAAAATTAAGTATGAACAGCATACGTTTTAACGTGGCGCTGGTCACTCCTGTTATTTGTCTTTATTTTTCCCTTATCCTCCCCCAGCGGCGACTCACGACAGTCTGTTAGCAAAGAGATGCATAATTCCCTGTTCGGTCAAGAGAAGCATGCAGAATTAATTCAGGGTAACGTCCCAAACCATCCTGCCTTAGCTCCATCCCTCGTGTGGTTAGGAAGAGGCTAAAACTAGCAGGGTATTCCGTCAGAGTCCTCTGAGGATATGAATAGATTCTTTTCTGGAATTAAATTAGTATCGTTGTCTTGCGTGTTTCCACTCATTTCCTCCTCTTTCCCTGCCTCAGTGACAACATTTCTTTCCTCTCCTCCTCCTCCTCCTCCTCCTCCTCCTCCTCCTCCTCCTCCTCCTCCTCCTCCTCCTCCTCCTCCTCCCTCCTCCTCCTCCTTTCCCGTCCAAGTTTTACTGAACTGCTTATCGTTGAAATGCTACTCATTGAAGTGATTCGTACTTTGGGCTTGAGCATCGAGGGCCGATGAAAGTATGATGGAAGGAGATAGTTTTCCAGTGTTATCGTGTATTTCCACGGCGGTGATCTGGGGATGACGGGGGTGGGGCGAGATTATCCGATGGAATACCGAAATCCAAACGGGATACGATTTGTCACATGTAATGTCTTTCCAGAAAAGGAATCTAAGCGTCCCAGTACATAATAAGTTTTAACGATTGTTCAGAGGACGATTCGCCGAAACTTGTCCCAGATCAAATAATTGGAGGAACGGGACACAAAACAGATGTCCAGATAAAAACCATTTTGTCTGAAATTGTTGTTGTAATTCGGTGTAAAGGTGCTGGTGGGTTCTAGTTGCCGGTTGATGCTGGGGGAGGGAGGTGACCCTGCTTGAGCTGTGGGTGGGAGAGGAGTGGGGTGGGCGGGGAGCCAAGACCCGTGGGACACTTTGTGAATTCGAATGGAAGAGTAGAATGTAGTTAGGGGTGGAGGAGGGAAGGTTCGGGTGGGAGAGGGGGGAGGTAGGGGCAGGGAAAGAGGAAGATTGTGGGCGCCGTCTAGATATGGTAGATGGTTGCTGGGTGATGAGTTTGCAATTATGGCTGCAGGGGGAAAGTATGACCGGAATATTAATTACATCTCGTTAAGGGTTTCGAATTAGGGCCGTGCTTCCACGCTCCTCTTGACATTTCTGGCGAGGTAACGTGGCTGCCATAGGTGCTGCTGCTCATGGGTAGACCACGTATGAGGATTTTCTTTTTTCTTTACAGAACTATTCCTTGGTTTTTAATGTTTTTCATGTATAAAGTTATAGCGTATAAGCATAGAAAGGAGCTTACGCATAAGAATCAGACATAAATATGCACTCCGTGTGTGCGCGCGCGCTTTGCTTGCTCGTTTAGAAACGTGCGGTCATGTGGAATATAATTATATATATAATATATTACATGTATATATATATATAAAACACATCACACACATATATATATATATATATATATATATATATATGTATATATATATATATATATATATATATATATATATATATATATATATATATATATATATATATATATACATACACACATACACAGTATATTGTGAAATAGTTTTGTCACCTGGAAGGAACAGAATGCGTAAGGCAGGTGAAAAGTGTATAAATTGGAAATCTGGAAGACAGCGGGAGAAGGTGACTGAAAAAGTGCTGATTATATGGAATGTAAAAGGAGCTGGACAGAGAAGCAAGACAGGGGCGTTGATTGGGGAGGGGGCAGTCGGCACGCTTCTTAAGGAACTATTGTTGATGTATGTGAAGCAGCTCATGTTGTGGAAGATTTTTGCATCGGTTTGGATTCTTCGGTTAACGGACTGACTAAACAGTGGTATTATACAATATATACATATACATAGTCAGTGGTATATATATATATATATATATATATATATATATATATATATATATATATATATATATATATATATATATATATACAGCTCTCTTTCAGTCACCTTCTCTGCTGTCTTCCAGATTTCCAACTTATACACTTTTCACCTGCCTTACGTATTCTGTTACTTCCAGGTGACAAAACTATTTCACAACACTCTGGTTCATCATTTTATTTGTGTGGCCCTGTTTATCACATATTTATTGTATCTACACAACGCACACACACACACACACACACACACACATATATATATATATATATATATATATATATATATATATATATATATATATATATATATATATAATATAAATGTGTGTGTATTAACCACCCGTAGGTATTTTTCTATTTTATGTGCGTGCGAGTGCATTAGTGCGTATTATTGTTAGCCGTTGTAGCGCTCTTGTTCTTTCTTCCACACTCATATAATCAATGAACATTTGATGCTGAAGTGTTGCCCTGACTGCATCATACTCACTCTTAAAGAGAAGCAGGTATTCAAGATGCGGCATTGGAGATCAGCAACATCCTGTAACCTCCCTCATCATTACACAGTTGTGACGGGTGGTTTAACGGGGCGCGATTAATAAAATGTATTTTCCACAAACAGTTCTCTCTCTCTCTCTCTCTCTCTCTCTCTCTCTCTCTCTCTCTCTCTATATATATATATATATATATATATATATATATATATATATATATATATATATATATATATATATATATATATATATTATATATGTTATATATATATATATATATATATATATATATATATATATATATATATATATATATATATATATATATATATATATATATATATATTTTGCTGTCAGCCGCCTCGAAAGAGATTAGTAGTTGGAACTCAGAATGTCTTTCAGTCAATCCGCCAAAAGTAATAATTTAATGAGTCATCCACTCATCTTTTTGGTTTCTCAGGTCTCATTATGTCCGGTCACTGGTTATTATTATTATTATTATTATTATTATTATTATTATTATTATTATTATTATTATTATTATTATTATTATTATTATATGAAACCTATTCATATGGAACATGCACACAGGGGCCATTGACTTGAAATTAAAACTTCCAAAGAATGTTTGGTTTTAACCTCTCACCGCAGACCCCACACTGCAGCAGTAATTCGTCATGATATAGAGCCAGTTAGCAAAGATCCTTAAGGTCTGTTATAAACTTGCAATAAATGAATACTGTATTGTGATAAGAGTGGCCTCTTTTCCGTGTCTTCAATGATAGGTTATGGGCGCTTATGCACCCACGAAGTTTGGGTTGCCTGGGTGTTTCTGAAGATGTTGAAACGCTTCCCTTCTGTACTATAGACTGGCAGATGAGTTGTTATTGTATTCTAACACAATTCTTATGGTAATGAAAGAAATGCTTCCCTGGAAAATCATATGAGAGAAATGAGTCAACATTGCTGAAAAATATGAGTGAATTTATAAAGTGCATGGTTAGCTGAGCGCATTTCCAAATTATTAATGGTACTACTTATATACGCAACTTAATTTTCTTGATTTTTCACACGGATCAAAGTATTTTGAAAAATCTCTTCGTTGCAATTTTGAATTATATAAGTGTGTCGATAGCTAATAATCATCGAATAAAGCAAAGAGAGAAATAAAAAAGTGCCACCCGAACGAGCGTCTGGCGTCGGCAGGACAGCATCGACAGAGGAGAGAAGAGATTAAGCAATGGCGGATATCCTGGGGAGCTCCAGGGGTGTGGGTGGATTGCCTGGGGGAGGTGACAGAAGGATGTTCCCATAGCATCACCGTGGTCGTCCCTCACTCCCTCTCTCCCTTTTCCCATCCTGGCGAATTCAGTTCCACGTATTTTGATGCGATGAAAAAGAGGGTAAGGCATTTTGCTTGTTGGATGGCGCGCTCAAAAATACCTAGGCTACATACGTTCACGATGATATAGACACACATACACACACAAACACATTTATATATGTAATATATATGAGCGTATATATATATATATATATATATATATATATATATATATATATATATATATATATATATATATATATATATATATATATATATATATATATATATATATATATATATATATATATATATATATATATATATATATACGCACACATACATACATACTAACACACTCATGTCTTCACACTCACTAATATGAAACCGGAAATATGATTTATTATCGAATCACTATGCCTTGGGAATAATTTATGCCTAAATGGAATTATAATTGGTTTAAACCAAAGGCTTAGGTTCGATTCCTGCCTGGTCAGAAGCACCTGTCATTTTCAATTTCCTTTGGGTTGAAGTTATTTCTAAGGTATAGGAAATTCGACATTAGTTGGTACTGTTGCGTTAATATATATATATATATATATATATATATATATATATATATATATATATATATATATATATATATATATAATATATATATAAACTTCAAGTTGATTCCCCAACAATGGGTAGCTCAAGAGAAAAACAAGACAGCCGCCGATGGTACTTTCAGTGCCAACTTCATGTACTTGGGTATTTATATATAAATCATGGTCAGTTTGTTAATTTTTAAAATTTTTCCAGAACGTAAGTACAATTTTCTCTGACTCTTTGAATTTTTCGGTTCATATGCAGAATTTCCTCAGCATAAGCTTCTAGCCATCAACTGTTAGTTTCCAGTATCCCCAGAGAATCGATTTATTCCCCGTTTCACTGCATGACCAGTATATTCGTTATTTTTCATTATTTCGTTTGTCTGTCTCAAAAGTATATGTTTTTTAACTTTTATTTTGCTGTATGCGAAGTACCGACATCAGTTTCCCAACCCTTGAAAGAGCACAGTGTAAATACAGAGCACCGGCATCGTATTATATTCCTGAATTTGACTGACATAATTTAGGACTTTTTTGTGGTGTCATTCTAGTGGAATCTTGATATGGTTACTGATCCTGGCATTACATATTTTTAGATGTCCCCTTTCCCCACTCTCTTCTCAGAGATGAATAGAAGCCTCAGGAACCTCTGGAATTATTTAGTCGTAAGGTCTATTGTCGTCCTTTTCATTATTATTATTATTATTGTTATTATTATTATTATTATTATTATTATTATTATTATTATTATTAGTAATGTGGTTGTTGTTGATGTTTTTCTTTTATTATTGACATGTATGTACACATGGACATTAATCTTCATAATATCCATTTATGTGTTATATGAAGGGTGAAACATAGCTCAACCTTACATTTATATTTCAACATATATATATATATAGTGTATTAGTGTTGCATAGGATTTGAATTCTGAACCTAAAGACTTATTTGAGTATTGAAAAAAAAGTTCTTTTTTCATATCAGTGTAATTGAGTGTTAGATGGACATTACTGTGGAGGAAGGACATGGTCCAATTGTGTGTGTGTGTATATATATATATATATATATATATATATATATATATATATATATATATATATATATATATATATATATATTATATATATATCTTTTTGCACTTGTTTTTCATGGTATTATCTCTGCTTCATTATGTCATATAACTTGTATGTACATTATATAAAGCTATGAGAACCCCATGTTATTTGTTCCTGATATTGATGTCCATTTCATTCCTCGTCGACTGATGTCGTGTCCATCTAAATGTGTTCAGAAGAATATGTGATAGTTTTTAACCTCTGTAAATACACAACATTGTAGCTCCCTCTCTTTCCTCCTACCCCCTACCCACCCTTGTGCCCGTCCTCCTCCTGCTCTCCTTGTTGCTATGAATGTGTCTAAAAATGCTCATGGTCATGATGATGGTGATGGGATGATGATGATGATGATGATGTTGATGGCAATGATGGGGATATGGTGGTGGTGTTGGTGATGGTAACTGTGGTGTTTGATATGATGATGATGATGATGATGATGGTGGTGGTGACGGTACAGGACGATGATATGGAGGAGGAGGATGGTGATCTTGATGAAGACGATGGTGGTGAGTCGTTATGGGCGTGGGGGGAATGGGTGTCCTTCACCCCCTCAGAGATCACCCCCCACGATGACCTCGTCTTCAGGGTAAGAGGGGAATAAGCGACACTGTGGAAACCTCTCCAAATATCTTTTCATTTTATTGCTTTTTGTTAGTTTCTTTTCTTCATTTTTTATTTTCTCCCCTTTTCTTTATTTTTTTTTAATGAGTCTGCACCAGATATACACTTTTATGAGCATATGATAAATTATACTCCAGCATGTTTACATTTCTATAACACTGTTGTGAGCATATCGTTGTGGATCGATGGGACGTTGATATGTCACGGTTTTGTTTGAGAGCATCTTCCTCTTTATTTCCCAGTGCTTCTACAGTATATTCCTTCTTATCATGGTTTGTCGTTCCTAGAGAAGTAGAAGTGTTTTTCACCCTTTTTATTTTCTCAAACTGCTGATATAGCCTCGATCCTGCTTGTCTTGAGGTTTGTTTCCCCTCAGACAAATGAAAAAAAAATGACTCTTAGTGACGTCACGGAGTGCCTCCTTGAGACGTGAATGGTACCCGAGTGCTCCCCTAGACTTTTTTTTAACACTACCACAGAAAAAAATCTCTTTTAACAAGATATTTTTTTCAATAATGAGTAGCATGAGATCGTGAAATGCTAGTCTTAAGACTGCTAGCGAGAACGATGTATTGCCTTAATAGCTAGATATAGCACCCAAAAGATCCACTAGCATCATTGTTACTAATGGAATGCTATCGGAAAGTCGCTAGGAATTAGTCACTGGAATGATCTTGGTTGAAGGACATGAGATTGCGTATCAGTGGTATAGATTGTTAGGAAAATAGATAAATAAAAGTTGCCTCATAGATTGAGAGCTAAGGGGATTGTATGTCAGTTGTATAAATTTTTAAATACAGCAGAGAGAGAGAGAGAGAGAGAGAGAGAGAGAGAGAGAGAGAGAGAGAGAGAGAGAGATTGGTCGCATTTATTCAGGAATAGTTGTTTGTTTCTCTCTCTTCCACAGAACTAATTTTGGTAGGATTTTGGTGGTCCAAAATCCGGAATTGCATTCTCGTTTCGATGTTTGGTTGGCATCCTTGACGGCTGAATAAACTCTGCGTTTTGATTGGCCCTCAGGAAAGGAATTGCCTATAATGGGGAGGATTTACGCCTCCCTCACGCCTTTTTTTAAGGGAGATTGATATGAAACGGTGTTAAATAGATACTTTTTTTTTTTACATCTTTAGGCACTTGTGTAGTCTTTCTTGTTATTTCGACATTTTTGTATTTGGGCAGTGTGTTCTCAAAGATTCAGATCATGCTCTCATAACATTCAAGTCCTTTAGAAAACGTAAAGAGCACTGGCGGTTAGTCTGCTTTTAAATTTTGTTAAAAAAGGACGATGTAGCCTTTTTATCTCTCAGTGTGACATGTTAATGAGTATGGGATGGGATTTGGAAAAGGCTAGTGGAAATAAGGTTCAATCACAGGACAGACTGGTGGAGTATGAGCTGTTGCTTGTATCTGTTGAATGATTGCAGTTGATGATGAACTGAAACTTTGAGGCAGTTTTTATTTATTCAATCTTATGCTTTTATTACTAGCAATCTGTTTGACATACGTACGTTGGAATGAGTACACACGATCTGTTCGGCACCAACGTATTCAAAGCTTCAGATTTTAATTTAAGGTACACTGTAGTTAAAGGAGAAATAAAATACTATTATAGCAATGGTCTAAGCAATTAGAGAGCGATGTCTTGATACAGTTATGAAACAACCGTTGACCTATTGAAAATTCCTATGCAATTTGATGCTGTAAAAATCCGTTCATTTTGTAGATTATTTTCTTATTAGAGCAATGATGAAAGGCTTGCAGGTTCAGGTAGGAGTGAGTCATGTTTCTCCTGCATTTGAGTGTTCAATTAAATGCAGTCTGTTGCTACTGTTAAGTGTTTGGATTGTTGGAATGGCTTGTTTTTGATGCAGTCACAAGCGAATCCCCTTACGGGACGCCATAGTATATGGGGTATTTAGACACCCCGTAAGTTTCGGTGAAGTGCATTAGTTTTTTAATTTTAGTATACATTTTCAAATTTCTCTTTGAATATTCCATGATGTTAACGGTGGAATCCAGTGCCATGAAATTATAGCATCATTCTGAGTAAGAAACCAAAGCACATTTTCAAGATTTTAGCTGTCGCGAAAGAATTTGTGATTTGGAAAGGTCTGTTATGTTTGCAAGCTCTCTGCTTTTGTTTGTCGGATATTGGCGTCATGGTTTGTCATTAGGAGAGGCTGACCTTTGTCTCAGTTTGTTTTTTGACTTGTTAGCATGGAGTGGAACTCATTTTGGTTTAGTTCTCCAGAAGTAATTTTATTGTTTTTGTTTCTTATTGTACTTTGGATGCATGTTTTTTCTTCCTGATTTATATTATTTTCCGTTATGGTTTTCGTCACTCCTACTTTTCGTTGAATTTCCACGTGTGTCTGTGTTACACGTTTTAACCACTTGTCTTTAAATGCATATACGTGTGTGTTCCGAAAATGTGGAATGGTTTTGAAATGCATTAATGGATTTTGAATAAAATTATGTCGGTATTTGAACGTCGCAGATTAAAAAAAAAAAAGGATCTAGCATGGCGTAGAGCTTTTGTTTATGTAGAGCGTTTTTATTGCCTTTTATTTCATGTAGACGGAATTTGCATTTTGAATTTTCACCGCTGGAATGTTCGTATTCACTGTAATAAAAGAAATGAATTTTATCTGCATGGCTGAAAATGCACTTTTCGTTTTGCATGAAGGCAAATGTACATTTGACACTGTAATTTTTAGTTGTAATTGCCAATTGTTGCTTCCTCTGATAGTGAAAAGTCCGTTATTATCAGATGTTATTGTTTTCTTTGAACGAGTCAACAATAGGCTCTTTATTATTTAGCTCGCGTTCGCCCTTCCAATCTATGTGTGTATAAAACACGCCTCTCTTTTGTATCCGTGTTCCAGTGTTTATTTTTATTCATCCCTGTACAAACATAGATGATTTAGTATTCATCAAACTCGTTACTGTTTGTATTGCGTAGTACATAGGGGCCTTTGTGGGGTTCTAGAATAAGACTGAAAATTTTATGATGTATTGCATTCTCATACGACCGCTCATCTTTTTAAATTTTAGAATGTATCTTTCCCCTAGAAGTTGCAACTCTATACATTCCAGGGTATTTTTCCTTCAGAAATTCCATCTCCGAAATTTCAGGAATTATTTTCCCCTCAGAAGTTTCATCTGCCACATTTTCAGAATGCATTTTCCCTGCAGATGTTTCATCTCCAACAACTCCAGAATGCATTTTCCCCTCAGAAGATTCATCTCCAACAATTCCAGACTGCATCTCCTCCTCAGAAGTTTCATCTCCGGCATTCCAGAATGTACCTTCCCCTCAGAATTTCACATCCAAAAAGTCCAGAATGCATCTTTCCCCTCAGAAGTTTCATCTCCAACCATTCGAGGGTGCATCTTCCCCTGTCAAGTTTATCTCTTAAAACTTGCAGAATGCTTCTTTTCCCCTGAAGTTTCATCTCCAAATATTCCAAAATGTATCTTTCCCCCAGAAGTTTCATCTCAGAAAATTATAGAATGCATCTTCCCTCAGAAATTTCATCTCCAAAAGTTCCAGAGTGCAACTTCACACTCAGAAGTTCCATCTCCAACAATTCTAGAACGCACCTTCCTCGTAGATGTTTCATCTCCAAAAATTCCAGACTGAATCTTCCCTGTAGAAGTTTCGGCTTCAGCATTTCCAGACTGCATCTTTCCCTCAGAAGTTTCATCTCCAACAATTCCAGATCACATGTTCCCCTCAGGATTTTCATCTCCAAAAAATACAGACTGCATCTTCCCTGAGAATTTCATCTCCCAAATTTCCAGACTGCATCATCTCCTCAGGAGTTTCATCTCCAACACTTCCAGACAGCATCTTCCCCACAGAAATTTCATCTCCACCAATCCCAGACTGCATCTTCACCTTAGAAGTTTCTTCAGACTGCATGTACCCCTCAGAAGTTTCATCTCCGAAAAATTCAAACTGCATCGTCCCCTCAGAAGTTTCATCTCCTAAAAATTCCAGACTGAATCTCCCCCTCAGATTTTTCTTATCTAAAAATTCTAGACTGTATCTTCCCCTTAGAAGTTTCATCTCCAAAAATTCCAGAGTGCTTCTTTCCCTCAGGACTTTCACCTCCAATAATTCCGGACTGCATCCTCCCCTCAGAAGTTTCATCCAAAAATTCCAGACTGCATCTCCCCCTCAGAAGTTTCATCTCCAGAAATTTCAGACTGCATGTTCCCCTCAGAAGTTTCATCTTAAAAAATTCCAGACTGCATCTTCACCTCAGAAGTCTAAAATTCCAGAATGTCTCTTACCTTTAGAAGTTTCATGTCCAAAAAATCCATATTGCATCTTCCCTCTTTCAAATTTCACCAAAGTGGCGTAGGCCATTTAGCAAAGGGGAGTTTTTACTTTAAGTTCACGTGCATGACGCACATCTGCCAGTCTCTAGCGCATTGGTAGGAGAGGCAAAACGTGGCCAGAAGTTGATCGCGTACCGATTTACGAGGCTTTTATCTACTCTTGCATGTTATGACTGTGTTTCATTTGAAAGTGGAGGAACGAGATGAATAACGGTTTGTCCAAACTGCGTGCATATGCCCGTGAATG
>NC_089769.1:23917083-23919583 GCF_040412425.1 Macrobrachium rosenbergii
GAGAGAGTATGCAAACTGAGGGACTGTTGGTTGGAATTATTAAAGACTTTTTGGTTTTCACCTGAATACAGAAAGGTTTTAATAAAAGCATTTTGAGATTCGTCGCAAGTAATTCAGAAAATTTTTTTTACTAACGACACAATTAACTTGGTAATGATACTCTACATTGTAATGCATGGTGTATGTTATTTTTATACTTATAACTATTTAGCATTAGCATTGTTCTCATATTCTAATTTACTTATTACTTAAATGATTGAGAGGTAATTAATTAAGATATGATTCATGGACTAAACCTTTCATAAGTAATGAAATTGAAATACTGTCCTTTGATTATGTTAAACCAGTCCTATACTGTACAGTTTTTGGCTTATTTCTATATTTACTCGTAATTATCAGACGCCTTATATCTGTTCAACTCTTCATCCCAGTAGATTATCCAGTCTTGCAGTTCGTTCATTATATGGTAGAGTTAGGCATGTGCTGCCATCTATGTATATTTTTAGGCATAACTGAAGAATGCTTCACAGTTCGCGTACTTATAATTTTTCTTAACATGGCCTCCTGAAAAGGTGTTCGCGAGAGATGCTGATACTGGAATGAACGCTGACCTCGACTACAGTATCAAGACAGGTCGGGGCAAAGGTCGCTTCAAGATCCATCCCAAGACAGGTCAAGTCTATACGAAGAAGGCTTTCACACCGGGTCAGACGTTTGACTTAATGGTAAGTAACGGATTTTTTTTCGTATCATTAATGTTTCATGAAGTTTCATCTTTAAAAAAGACCGCTTCTCATTGTCTAAATACGAATGAAAAATATTTTTGATGTGTGAACGATGTTTCTGAAGACATTTCATGGATAAATTCTGGCAATGAAGTTACGGGGATAGAACCTAAGAGACCACAGTAAAAGCTTCCATTATTAAATGACCTCTTACCGTCTCACAGGTATTACTTACTTACTTCCCTAGACTTGCACAACTAACATCGTCAAGGGAAGATAAGACGTAAAACCGCAATGGTGATATACAGAACTTTATGTTTTGACTGAGTATAACAGTACTTTAGTGATTTACTTTTGTTAACTATATTTATGTGTACGGTAATTTATTTTGGTAAGTGAAGAGATAGTAGCGTTACATGTCTGTTGATGAGCATGTAAATTAAGACTAAACCTGCGTCTGTTAAATATTTATGTCATTTTCGGAAATGTCTCTTTAGAATCGCTTGCATTGTCTGGACACTTGAGTAGTGTACAAAGGAAAAGTTGCTTTTGAGGGTGATGCTTCGCATTAACTCACAGTTGAATCGAACTAGTTTTTGTGTACAGGACCGCTTGTTGCTTGACGGGGTTGATGCACCAGAGAGAGAGAGAGAGAGAGAGAGAGAGAGAGAGAGAGAGAGAGAGAGAGAGAGAGAGAGAGACCATAACACGCGAAACTCCCTTCAATATTAAATTTAAACACAAGTGGAATCTCATGTTCCATTTGCACTGAGCAATATTTTAATATTAATTTAAAATTCATTGCTTGACGAGAGAGAGAGAGAGAGAGAGAGAGAGAGAGAGAGAGAGAGAGAGAGAGAGAGAGAGAGAGAGAGAGAGAGAGAGAGAGAGTAGAACGTTTTAGGAGGGCATAACTGTTGTAAGTGAAACTTGAAAATTGACACTGTAACCTACTACTGCAGAAAATGACTCCATTTTGATGTTCTTTGCTACTTTCATTTTGCAGGAAAGCAACAGAAGTTTTCATCTGATAATATTCATTGATGAGATTTTTTTTACCAGAGGAAGATTTGGAATTTTGTACCTTTTTTAAATATTTACCTTACAAACAGACGGACCCCAACTTTCCATAAGAACGAACTTTTCATAAAAGTCTCAAAAGCTTTTGTGTACTCCCTGTCTCCGCTGTTTACTCTCAAAAGAAATGTTAGAATTTCAAGCGGGATTTTTTTTTTTATTAAGAGGGGTCGTATCTAAACGTATGTTTGAATAGGATTGCCGCCATGAGCATTTTATTCACAGTCACTAGCCAAACGAAAACGCATTTGTTTTTGATAGAACTTGACAACTGAAACGTACGCCAACCAAAGCGTGTCGTGAGCTTTTCTTTAGGAATTATCCAGGAAGTTCAGAGTATCTGACACACACCGATTTCAGTTATTGCGTTTGTTGTCTTATTCAAGAATAAGCTTTTGCACTCTCAGTTACTGTTGCTTGTGCAGAATGCGATGTGGGGCAAGAGGGATTTTCGTTTGATTTCCAAAAAGCACATCATCCTCATTCTGTGAAGTCAGAGATTTAAAGCTTTTTTTTTTTTTTTCGAAGAGATTCCGCTTTGAAAGCTATTTTTTCTTTTAAGTATTTCTGTTAGGGAAGTAATTAGAGTTCTTTGAAGAAAATATTCTCTTTGAAGGCATTCCTTGATATAATTTACTCTCGTCTAAAAGTTATTTTGTAAGGTTTTTCTAATTAATGAGGATTAGACGTTATTTTCG
>NC_089769.1:23924583-23984583 GCF_040412425.1 Macrobrachium rosenbergii
TCTGGGCTATTGTTCTGATACCATAGTCCCAGAGGATCTTTTGCCTGATTGTTTTCTATCACTCCCTCAGGTCGGCTTTTGTTTGTACCATTTTTTACTGGTTTGCTGCAAGATAGCTTGCTGGTGTTTCTTTCACATTGGCTCCAGTGGGTGCTTTTGTTATTTGAATCTATTGTTCTTTGAACATATTTTGTACTGGTTCTTGTGCTGCTGTTAGCATTCCTTCTGTTTCCTTCTTGAGTTCTCCCCTATGTAGCCATTGCCATATTTCATCGCTGGTCAGTTCTTTCAGTCTGTCTCATGTACTGTCTGTGCACTGGTTTGTTGTGCCATTCCTCTGTTCTGTTTTTCATTCCCCTGTCTCTGTATATTTCTAGGTCTCTTTGTCTACTTTTATCAGTCGTTCTTCCCATGCACTCCTTAGCAACTCGTCTTCACTGGTTTTCAGATATTGCCCCAGTGCTCTGCTCTTGATGTTGACGCAGTCCTCTCTACTTAGTAGCCCTCTCCCCCTTTCCTTTTGTGTTATGTATAGTCCGTCTGTATTTGCTCTTGGGTGTAGTGCTTTGTGTATTGTCATGTGTTTCCTAGTTTTCTGGTCTATG
This sequence comes from Macrobrachium rosenbergii, assembly GCF_040412425.1. Classification (NCBI taxonomy): domain Eukaryota; kingdom Metazoa; phylum Arthropoda; class Malacostraca; order Decapoda; family Palaemonidae; genus Macrobrachium; species Macrobrachium rosenbergii. Next base: position 23,925,189 of record NC_089769.1, read on the forward strand.
CTGTAGAGTTCAGTCTTCGTCCACTCCACTACTCCTGCGCTGTATCTGATTACTGGTACTGCCCATGTGTTTATGGCTTTCGTCATGTTTCTGCCGTTGAGTTTTTACTTGAGTATCACCTTAAGTCTCTGAATATATTCTTTCCTGATCATGTCCTTTATCCCTTGGTGTTTTATATCCTCTCTTCTATTACTCCCAAGTATTTGTATCCTGTCTCATCTATGTGTTTGATGCTATTCCCGTCTGGTAGCTTTATCCCTTCAGTCCTTGTTACTTTGCCTTTTTGTATGTTGATCAAGGAGCATTTTTCTATTCCAAACTCTATCCTGATGTCTCCAGATACAGTCCTTACAGTCTGGATTAGGGTATCTATTTCCTTGATGCTCATACCATACAGCTTGATGTCGTCCATGAACATCAGATGGTTAATTCTGTTGCCTCCTTTCTTGAGTTGGTATCCAGCATCCATCTTCTGCAATACTTTTGTCATGGGAATCATGGCTACTACAAAGAGTAGTGGGGACAGTGAGTCACCTAGAAAAATCCCTCTCCTGATGTTAACCTCTGCTAGTCTTATCCCAGAGCTTGCAAGTACTGTATTCTAGTTGTGCATTGTATTTTTTGGAAGCTGATGGTGTTTTCCTTTGCCCCATATATTTTCAGACATTCTATTAGCCACGTGCGCTGTATCATGACGGAGGCTTTCTTGTAGTCAATCCATGCCATGCTTAGGTTGGTTCTCCTTCTCTTACTATCATTACCATTTGGTCTATCAGGAGCTGGTCTTTTGTGCCCCTACACTTCCTTCTGCAGCCTTTCTGTTGGTGGGGGATGGTGTTTGTATCATTTAGGTAGTTGTAGATGATACCTGTTAGTAATTTCCTCATTATTAGTAGGCAGGTGATAGGCCTGTAGTTACTTGCTGTATTTACTTTGTTCTTGTCTTTATGTACCAAGGATGTTCTCCCTGTGGTCATCCATTTGGGTGCATGGTGGTTTGTGATACAATGCTGGCGTTATTCTGCTATTCGTGGGTGTAGGGCCTTGAAGTTTTTGTGCCAGTAGCCATGGACTTCATCAGGGCCTGGGGCTTTCCAGTTAGGCATTTTCTTTAGTTGTTGTCTTATTGTGTCTGTCATGATCTCAGTGAATCTTTGTTTTATTCTCTCCATTTCTTTTGCCTTGACTTCCTGGAGCCATGTTGCATGTTTGTTGTGTGGTACCACATTGCTCCATATGTTTTCCCAGAGTCTCTTAATTCAGCTTCAGGAATTTCCTGGTGGTTGTCTTCCCCTCTTAGTTGGCTGTATAGTCTTTTCTGGTTGGTTCCGAAGAGTTTGTTCTGTTGGTATCCTTTATTGCGGTTCATGCTCTGTTGGATCTTATGTGCTTTGGCTTTAAGCCTCTGTTGTATATCTTCTTTTGTGGTGTTTAATTCCTTCTTCTGTACTTTGTATTTCTCATTCAGTTCCTCTCTTGTTTTCTTGCTTCTTAGCCTCTTTTCTGCCATCTCTTTCAGTTTACTCAAGTCAGATCTCATCGCCATGATTTGTTTTTCCAGGCTCATTTTCCAAGGCGGTTGCTGTTTTGGTTTCTGTTGGGTTGGTTATGATGGCAATGTTGGTGTTTGTATCCCCATGAGTTCCACTACTAGTCTTGCTCCTGCATATATCAGGTTATTTGTTTCTGCGGTACTGGTGGTGTGTATTAGTCTCATTATTTCATTAACTTCACTTGTTTTCTCCTTTAGTTTCTTTGTGTTGAAGGCTTTCATGGAGGGGATCTTTGTTCTTTCTGTATCTGGCTTCATACATTGTCTGATCTCTTCCACCCATTCCGACCTCTCGGCTATTATTATTATTATTATTATTATTATTATTATTATTATTATTATTATTATTATTATTATTATTATTATTAAGAAATTGAACCCTATTCATATGGAACAAGCCCACAGGGGCCATTGACTTGAAATTCAAGCTTCCAACGAATCTGGTGTTCATTTGAAAGAAGAAACTTAAGGTAATAGGGAATACAGAAAGAATGAAATCAGTTATTAGAAAATAAAAAAATGAATTAACAAATTAATAAATGAATAGATAGAAATGTAAGTAATTATTAAAATACAAGGAGAATTGCTTTAGGGTAGTAATGCGTTGTATCTTCGCTTTGACTTTTCAAGTGCCAATTGCACAACATCCTCAGGGAGACTGTTCCGCAGTCCAACGGTTTGAGGAATAAAGAACCTCTGGAACTGAGAAGTTCGAGAGCGAAATACATTTACTGCATGTTGGTGTTGCTGTTCAGCTCATCTGATTGTGCTCAACATGAAAAGTGGGCTTGGGGTCAATTATGAATGTGAAAGATCTCTGTTAAAATATAACTTAGGAAAAATTAACAAACGAGAACATTCGTCGATGGTCCAAGTCATAACTGCTACTGTTAGGACACAGAAACATACTACCACGAGCTACTCTATCTAAATGAGATAAATTTCTTGCAGAAGCAGATATCCACACAAGTAAAGAAAGGTCAATGACCTAAAAGAGGTTGCATAGATTTTATCAGTGTTATAAATATATGTGGCCTTACAAACAATACCTAACTTCCCTGCGGCATTTGCCGAGACTTTCATTAGATGTTTCTCAAAAGTAAGAAGTCAGTCAAAATTTAAAACAAGTACTATTAAAACTTCAGACTCTTTCAGCAGAGTCCCACCCACGTGAAGGGGAGGATGGGATAGTAAATCAGTACGATGTCTGCTAATTAATAGTGTTTTCGTTTCACTAGAGTTTAGCCTCATACCCCACCGACTACTAATCCGCTTCATGTCAAGATTGAGTCTAAGGGCAGCTTCATTTCTCATAAGTGGAGACTTTACTACACCCACAAGTGTTGCATCATCGGCATACTGAACAATCTTGTTTTCCAGGCAAACAACCATATCATTTGTATACACTAAAAATAACACTGGCCAAAGAACACTACCTTGTGGAACTCCAGACAAAATAGGTCGTGGTTCGCTAAAGATCCCATCAACAACAACTCGCTGCTGCCTACCTGTAAGGAAAACTTGAAGCAATCCAAAACATATCCACACGCTCCAAGATTCTGAATTTTATGAATAAGTGCCTTGTGATTTACTAAATCGAAAGCAGCACTAAAATCTATTTGAATTACTTTACACTCAAAACCCGTATCAAGGTTCTCTTGCAAATGGCATGTCAAGTCTAAAAGAGCACTGCAGGTACGTAATTGCTTCCTAGATGCATATTGACTATCGGTTAACAGTCCTTTAGATCCCACTTACTAATAGTGTGGCTTAAGAATAAGTTTTTCTGCAACTTTGGAGAGCACAGGGAGAATAGAAATTGGCCTGTAGTTACTGGAGTCTGAAGATATGCCATTCTTTGGAACAGGCACAGTATTATTAAGCTTACGGTCATCCGCAAAGATACTAATCGACCTAAAAATCTATGATCTACTAATCTTGGGAGACAACACGCTAGAACCTTAAAAAAAAAAAAGGGAAGAAACCATCAGGATCGCCACCTCAGCCATGAAGGTTATCAATAATTTTCTTAACATGATTGAGAGACGAATTGTTTTGAGTGGTTATGCCTGTTTATATCCATAAATGTAGGCTTTTTGATGAATGGATAAAAGATAGGTTAATTTTAGAAGCTGTTTCTATGATTCATGTTGCTCATTGCCTCGCGTATCTTAAGACTCTAGAGATGAATCAGTGATATGCCACTCATGGTAGAGTTTGTCATTCAACAGTGAGGTTGAGAATGACGAATGGTATGGTAATTTTCCACTTTGGTTTCTTTTAGCCTGAGATCGAACATTATTTGAAGGGAATAGAAATTTATTTATAGAATATCGGTATTTCGTTGGGTTATTTGGGTATAGTTCATATTTCATTCATGCCATTTTTCACAACTTGCCATCTCGTTGTGGAGGGAAACTCTTGGTTTTGACGAGGAGATTTTCACAACATTTAAAACCACCAGAACACGCTCGCAATAAATTCAGTTAGTAAATGGGCACTCGCGTAACATAAAGCTTTTCCGTAATTAAACTCGTAACAGGTTACGATATCGAAGAATAATCGCATTTAGTTAACTTTGTTGTTATTTGGTCTGTGTTGTCAGGTAAGTACTCTTATGTGTCCTTTTATCTATCTGCTCTCAGAAGTAAGTTTGCAAACACATACGCATATGCACACGCATACGCACACACGCTTTCACGCACACACACACACACATATATATATATATATATATATATATATATATATATATATATATATATATATATATATATATATATATATATATATATATATATATATATATATATATATATATATATATATATATATATATACATGCATATATCACCAAATAGCCACACAACATCATTGTGTATCTATGTTCATATTACTCGTATTAGGCTTCAATAAAACTAGATGGTTTAGGTTCTATAGTACAAGCTTTGAAAGACAGTCTTCTTCTTCATGTACTGATGCGTCGGCACATGCTTATATGTAGCAGTAACTTTTCAGCAATAAAAGCATAAAGTTGTTGATAAGTATCAGCAAAGAAAATTACATATTCTTAGCGATTAGTATGGTTGTTCCAGTTAGGGACAATCTTGGATATACCCGAGTGTAGCTGTTACCTCCTTAGTTCATTTGTACCTGAAGAAGAAGATTGTATGTCTTCGAAAGCAAGTACTGTGTAAATTTGTATATATTCATACTGCTCGTGTTAGGTTTCAGTACGACGGGATGGTTTAGATTCCAGATTCTTTCATTCACATAGTACTGTACAGTTTATTTTTACACATTATTTGCTTTCGAATGGATACAGTCAATCATCTTCAGGTACCGATGCACTAAGGAGATAACAGCTACACTCGGGTCTCTATGTGCTCTAGCCAACATCTGTTGTTCTCTTTCCCAATCCCTTGGATGACCTGCCCGTTGAACTTCAACTCCTCCTGCCTTTTCCTGCATTCTTCTTAATCTCTGTGATCGTAGCTTAACCCTTCTTTGTTTAGGATTATCCCCTACTGTCTTTTGTTTATGTTCTTAAAACTCTGGTTTATTGTTTAACGAGTGATTCTGTCCTCAGAAATATTCCCAAAGTTTCCTTCCATCGTTTCTGTTTAGTAGTTGATGAGGTTGATGAGGGCATTCTCTGCGATCACCCTGGGTGTTTTATTCTTGTTGTTTTATATGAAATCTGTTTTTTTCCAGTTAATTTTATGGTTATAATTCCATCAGTGTTTGGTCGAGGCTTGGTTGTGCTGCGAATGTTCTGGTTGTGCTGGCTTGCTCTCTCCTTGAGTGATTTGCCGCTCTGACCAAAATATACTTTATCACAAATGCCACAAGGTGATAGGTAGACCCCGCCCCTCTTCTCCCCTTTAACACGAGTAGTATGAATATATGTGCACAGTGAAGTTGTGTAGTTATTTTGTAATATACATGTGTGTGTGTTTGTGTGTTGGCGAATACCACAGGAAAATAACAGGCAGGGAATCAGTATCAGGCCATTTCACGTTGATACACACATATATATGTGTGTGTATCTAAACTGCGAGTAAGCAATAAGCGTAAGAACCACCAGATGGTTAGTTATCAAAGGGTAATAAAGAAAGATGATCCTTGATGTTTCGGTCACAAACTAAAACAACAGAAGGGGTAACAATACAGAAAGTGTATATTATCTTTGCTCATTTAACCAATAACTTTTTAGCTGTAAAAGCATAAAGTTTCAGATAAACATAAGCAGAGAAATTTGCATTTAGTTTTATAAATTTTTTTTGTATCTTCTATTGGAACCCTTTTCGTAGTTCTCAGCGTTAAGGATGTTGTTCCATCCAGTTAGCGATAATCCTGGCCAATCCTGTCATTATCTTTCTTTATTACCTTTGACAGTTGACCTTCTTGTGGTTTTTGCTTCTATTACTCACCTTTCACCATTTCTAAATTGACGACAGGTGAATAAACGTGAAAGCGCTTGGTACTGACCTGCCCATTGTTTTCCTGTAGTATTCGCTTGTTCCAAAATCTCGTGCATCTTCTGTGATTTTTAGATACACATATATACAAACATGCACACACACACACACATACATATATATATATATATATATTATATATATATATATATATATATTTGTCTGTTATATATATATATACAGTATGTTGGGATTGTATATATATATATATATATATATATTTGTCTGTTATATGTATTATGTCCTCCTTATATATATATATATTCTTATATATATATATATATATATATATATATATATATATATATATATATATATATATATATATATATATATATATATATATATATATATATGTATGTATGAACTGATGCATATAAGTTTGTGTTTACAAGTATTAGTAGATGCGTTTGATTATGTAATTACACGTATAGAGTGAATACGCAGATACACGTGTGTATAACACTTTTCATAATATTTGTATATTTAACGCCATTTTAAGGGGTGTGAATATGACAGCAGCTTCGGCTATTGATTTAAATGAGAGTTTCAGGTCATTTAGCGTAGGCTGCAATGACTTTTATTATTAATTGAGTGAACGGCTAGAGGGTACAGCATTGGTTATTAAATAAAGTCACACTCCGTTTTGCCTGGAGTTTGGACGTTGGATTTCGTTCTCTGTTTTTTGGTTTTGTTTGTTTGTGGATACATACATTGTTTGTATATGTGTTTAATTTCTGGGCACATGCATCGTTGTTTGTTTTCGTGTATTTATGTACTTCTATAAGTCTGATATCCGTTGGAACGAACGAAAGACATTCTGGTCTAGTTGGATTCATTGAAGCCGAGACAGTTAAGCCCTTTGCATGCTAGGCCACGCTTTGTTTTCTTACGTCAAGAGGAGTCACGATAATTGTGCTCTCACAGTCTTAGAAATATTTATTCTTAGGATTATTTATTCATAGAATTAATGTTAGGATGCCCGGATGATTCAAACTTTGCCGATATTGCAGTGGTCTAAAGTGCAAAAATGGTTGTGTGGAGGGAATCTTGGCATTCTGCATGCAGAAGTCGAGACTAACATTTATCTGACATTTCCTTTTAGTCTTGGCTTTAATTGTTTTGTTTGTTGCTCTTGTTTATTTGTCGTCAGAGCTCCCGAATGCAATTGCGTGATGCTTCTTCATTTGTTAGTCAAATTCTCTGGAACTGGCGAGCTGTTGACCGGAAAAAAAAAAATAGAAAGATCAAGAATACAATGGAATTGTTTCTTGTCACATAACTTATTTGACACTGGCATGACTTCCATTGGTGGGAAAAATGCTTCTTTTTCCCCATCTCTTTCTGTTTTTGTGAAAAAGGGATTGCCTTCTTCTTCTTCTTCTTCTTCTTCTTCTTCTTCTTCTTCTTCTTCTTCTTCTTCTTCTTCCGGGGTTTTGAATTTCCAGTAAGAGGTGTACGTGAACGACGTGCTTGTGGAGTGTGCGCGGGTCTTCTTCGGGTACGGAATGCTGTTGTAGCCTCAGAAATGCCGTTAGATTGTATTTCAAGTGCTCTGCTCTGAGGCTGCTGTTCCTCTTTAACAGTGTTAGTCTTCGGCTTCCTTTCCCAGTGATTCCTTTCTAGTCTCCGCTTTATTCATTTTTGCGACTCATATTACACTGTTTTGTGGAACTGACTGTAGTTAATTATTTTTTATATAGTGACCCATTATTTCTGATAAGTTTCACGTCTATATTGGTTGTACTTGACTGAACTAGCAGAGCCTAGTAACAGCAGTCGTCGGTATTTTGAGGAATTCGGTCCAGCGCCATAACCTCTTGTAATCAGCTTTAAAAATTCGAGCCTTTGCTCCTCTCAGCGAGAAGTCTGTGGCTAGATTCGTGCTTGTTGAATATCCATTCCCCATTCTTGTTCCCTGACTAAAATGTTCTTCAAATTATTTCTGTCGTATTTTTTAATGTGTTTTTCTTCTCGCCGTTCCCTAAATTCTTCTAAATTTCCCTTGCTCTGGCTAAATTTTCATCCAAATTGACTGGAGGCTGCTCTTGGCTCCTCTTGACTGCACAGTACAGTAGATTACTCCAAGTCGCTGCGATACTCTGGCCCTTGTGTAAGTTCTAGATAATGCATATCATTGTTAAATTTGCTCCCTGTGTCTTATTTAAGCATGACCCATAGTACTGCAGCTGGACCAGTGTAAGTAGATCCCAGGAGAGGTCGGGGTCATTTTTATACAACGTCCCTGCTTATGTGAGAGATGAGGAGTCTTTTCTGAGTTTAAAAAATCCTTTCCAAAGGAACGGATGATTTTTGAAAAGCCTTTATTGTAGATCTTATGGAATGTAGAATGCACGACCGCTTAAGACTTCTGTGGCTTCTCAACTTTAGAATATTTCGTTGTGGAATAGGTTGAAGTGTGGGCTTTGGAAAAGGCAACTGTTGTATATTCTAGCTCAAATTTCCTTACATTTATTTCCGAATTTCTCCTCATGACTTTAGTGTTGGATAGTCAGACGTTTTGTATAACAATTTGGATTGGCAAAAATAATAAAAAAAATTTTAAATGTGAAGTTTTGGCCAAAATTCGTAGTTTTTCGCAGGATACTTGGCATCTTATTTATCTATTTTGTAGTGTTTGTGAGGTATCTGCACTCTGTATTTGTATATGCCATGAGCTGAGTCAAGTACATTATGACAGCTCGTAGCCAGTATAAATAATCTCATTGTCACCAGTATTTCCCCAAAATCAATTTCTAAGAGTCTTACCTCGCGTTTTATATTTGTTGTTAACTAGATTCCTCTCTGGGTGACCCTCCAACCCCTCTCCTCCATAGTAGTTGCAGCTTAACAATTGCATTCAGTGAAACCTTTATTTATCAGTTAGTTAATTAAGTAATTTGTGTATTTCATGGTGCAGATGGCGACGACAGTGGCCGATTCAACATGGGGGTGGACAGCGGTTTGGTGAGCCTTGCCCGGAGCCTCGACCACGAAGACCAGTACCATTACACTCTGACCATCGCAGCTACTGACGGCGTTTACACGACAACCACTAAGGTTTGTATGATGATGATGATGATGATGATAAGAGGAACACTGGAGTGATGAATGAGACGGGGCTGGGTGGGGGAGTCGGGCAAAATATGAAAGAAAATCAGAAAACGAAGGATAGAACGTTAAAGGCTTTTTAATGCCAGTGTGAATAAAAACTGCATTGGAAGTGGAATGAACATTTAGATAAACAGGGTGAAAAAGAGCATTTAATAAATATTTTTTAAATTGTCATATAAATGGGTGAAAGTAATGTAAAATGGATAAGTTTATTTTATGGAAACCAAGAATTTCACGAAAAACAGGGATCTTAGTCATTCAAACGATAAGCTCATTGTAAATAATGTACTTTGCATTTTGGCATTTATTGGATTGTCGTATGTTAAGATTTTTATCCCATCGTTAAGTATATACGTAAAATGACTTTGAAAAGGTGGATTAATATTTTATATTCACGAGGCTTCTCTTTCCGAACCTCTATATAGGAATATTTTTGTTGAACTGTAAGCCACTAGGAATATGCAAACGGAGACAAGTTCAGCCACATGGAAATGGAAATGAAATCATACATTCAAGCAATTAGCATATTTTGATGTGGTTTGCTTTATCTCTTTCTTGTTTAGAAAAAAGAAATTGAGGAAGGGAAAGAGATGAAGAATAGAAAGAGAATTGCTATTTATGGAGAACGGATCTTTTAGCTCGTTTGTTTGTTTGTTTATTTCTTTCTTTCTAAAACCCTACGAGGCTACGGCGATTACATCCCAGATCTAAACAGGTTATGAAAACCGACATAAGATAATTGTGTTTTTTTAATTTTGTACAGTAATTTTTGTTTTGCTCGCTTGCAGGACTGGTGGTATCTACTGTATGGGAAATGCTTTAATATGCAGATTTTTTCATGTTAGAATGTCTCACATCTCTTAAAGTATTTTTGTTCGCTTATTTTAGCTCGCTATGAGTACAGATTTTAACATCATGAACCCCCAGATGCATGACAGGACGGTTTTTGTACCAGATAAGGCTCTAACCCATTTCTTACACGATTAGTTCGAATTTATAGTTAAGAGGGTCAATTCACGTCAATTTTTTCTTAATAGATATCCGTTTTGTTATAAATGTATTTCCATATGCATACTATGAACTTATTCAAGCATATACTCACTGCTAAAAGCCTCACGAATAGTGTACATAGAATTAAAAGTAGTATTCAGATTTGCAAAATATAAATTGTGTTTAGGGTCAATTGTATTCATTAAAAAAAATATATATATATATGTATGTATATATATATATATATATATATATATATATATATATATATATATATATATATATATATATATCCATTTTATGATGAATATATTTAATATCAATGCTCTACTCGGAAATAATATACTTATTACCGAAGGGAATTTTTAGTTGATAATAGTTCATTCTGGGCTGAAAGCGACGGACAAGAACTCAGGAATACAGTGGTAAACGGTTGAGTTCGTGTCCGTCGCTGGTTCGAGCCCACGGGATCAAAGTGATATTCAGATATGCAAAATATAAATTGTGTATAATTTTAGGACGTTTTGAAAGTTATGATTATATATGAAACGGTGATGTGAAAAAAAGTCATATATATATATATATATATATATATATATATATATATATATATATATATATATATATATATATATATATATATATATATATATATATATATGAATGAATAAGTTTTTATCACATCACCGTGATTTATACATAGTCATTAAGCTACAAATGTCGTTTAGTATCAATTCGTGTTAGTTGGGAATATCACCGAAGGGGAATTATAATTTTTAACGTCGACTGGAAGTCGTTGAGGGGGTACTGTCGAGTGTTCGAGACACTTAGATACCAGTCCATTTATCACTTATGTTCCCCCACGGTGATATTCTCGAAGTAACGAACTGGATACTAAACGACATTTAATATATAATATATATATATATATATATATATATATATATATATACATGTATATATATATATATATATATTATATATATATATATCATGGTAACTTGAAGTTTGTAAACGATTGATGTCAAATCATGAGTGAATATTCTATATATATATATATATATATATATATATATATATATATATATATATATATATATATATATAAATCATCAACACACAATCACGTGTGGAACAGAAATAAATTTCTGACTCACGTCGGGATCGACCCAGGTCTCTCAGGTGGAAAGCAAAGGGCGTTACCCACTGGGCCATACAAGTCTAAAAGAAGTTGGAACCTGAGAAGCAACTGCCCAAGGAATTACCTGGGCAAGCTAACTGCTTGCATACCAGCGAGTTTTCCCCAACTTCCCGACTCAGCAATGACCCAATAGACAACATTTCATTCGAATTATCCCTTCTGAGTGAATAAGATGAAATCATCAACACACAATCACGTGTGGAACAGAAATAAATTTCTGACTCACGTCGGGATGAACCCAGGTCTCTCAGGTGGAAAGCAAGGGCGTTACCCACTGGGCCATACAAGTCTAAAAGAAGTTGGAACCTGAGAGCAACTGCACCCAGGAATTACCTGGGCAAGCTAACTGCTTGCATACCAGCAGTTTTCCCCAACTTCCCGACTCAGCAATGACCCAATAGACAACATTTCATTCAATTATCCCTTCTGAGTGAATAAGATAAAATCATCATCACACAATCACGTGTGGAACAGAAATAAATTTCTGACTCACGTCGAGGATCGAACCCAGGTCTCTCAGGTGGAAAGCAAGGGCGTTACCACTGGGCCATACAAGTCTCTGAAGTTGGAACCTGAGAGCAACTGCAAGGAATTACCTGGGCAAGCTAACTGCTTGCATACCAGTGAGTTTTCCCAACTTCAACTCAGAAGGGATAATTCGAATGAAATGTTGTCTATTGGGTCATTGCTGAGTCGGGAAGTTGGGAAAACTCGCTGGTATGCAAGCAGTTAGCTTGCCCAGGTAATTCCTTGGGTGCAGTTGCTCTCAGGTTCCAACTTCTTTTAGACTTGTATGGCCCAGTGGGTAACGCCCTTGCTTTCCACCTGAGAGACCTGGGTTCGATCGGCGTGAGTGAAATTTATTTCTGTTCCACAACGTGATTGTGTGTTGATGATTTCTATCTTATTCACTCCCAGAAGGGATAATTGAATGAAATGTTGTCTATTGGGTCATTGCTGAGTCGGAAGTTGGAAAACTCGGCTGGTATGCAAGCAGTTAGCTGCCCAGGTAATTCATGGTGCAGTTCTCTCAGGTTCCAACTTCTTTAGACTTGTTGGCCCAGTGGTAACGCCCTGCTTTCCACCTGAGAGACCTGGGTTCGATCGGCGTGAGTCAGAAATTTATTTCTGTTCCACACGTGATTGTGTGTTGATGATTTCTATCTTATTCACTCAGAAGGATAATTCGAATGAAATGTTGTCTATTGGGTCATTGCTGAGTCGGGAAGTTGGGAAAGCTCAGGCTGGTATGCAAGCAGTTAGCTTGCCCAGGTAATTCCTTGGGTGCAGTTGCTCTCAGGTTCCAACTTCTTTTAGACTTGTATGGCCCAGTGGGTAACGCCCTTGCTTTCCACCTGAGAGCTGGGTTGATCCGGCGTGAGTCAGAAATTTATTTCTGTTCCACACGTGATTGTGTGTTGATGATTTCTATCTTATTCACTCCAGAAGGGATAATTCAGATGAAATGTTGTCTATTGGGTCATTGCTGAGTCGGGAAGTTGGGAAAACTGGCTGGTATGCAAGCAGTTAGCTTGCCCAGGTAATTCCTTGGGTGCAGTTGCTCTCAGGTTCCAACTTCTTTTAGACTTGTATGGCCAGTGGGTAACGCCCCTTGCTTTCCACCTGAGAGACCTGGGTTCGATCCCGACGTGAGTCAGAAATTTATTTCTGTTCCACACGTGATTGTGTGTTGATGATTTCTATCTTATTCACTCCAGAAGGGATAATTCGAATGAAATGTTGTCTATTGGGTCATTGCTGAGTCGGGAAGTTGGGGAAAACTCGCTGGTATGCAAGCAGTTAGCTTGCCCAGGTAATTCCTTGGGTGCAGTTGCTCTCAGGTTCCAACTTCTTTTAGACTTGTATGGCCCAGTGGGTAACGCCCTTGCTTTCCACCTGAGAGACCTGGGTTCGATCCCGACGTGAGTCAGAAATATATATATATATATATATATATATATAATATGTGTATATATATATATTATATAATATATATATGTATATATATATATATATATATATATATATATATATATATATATATATATAGAGAGAGAGAGAGAGAGAGAGAGAGAGAGAGAGAGGATATATTTCAATCATGATTTGGCATCAATCGTTTACAAACTTGTAAAGTTGGCAGTCCTCACCAGGCATGAGACAGAAATATTCTTCACTCATTCTCGAAATTGCTGAATATTCATAATTAACTCTTTGGACGAAGCTATTAAGAGATTAAAAATATTTTTCCCTCGTTATGTCCCCCATTTTCCGCTGAGAATAATTCGGAAGGGAAAATTATTCCTTTTGTCTGCGTTTCGGTCTTTTATTTCTTTTTGGGGTCACGTAAAAAGCTGGTCTTTCTACAATTTGGCCTTAAATATATACACTAATATATATATATATATATATATATATATATATATATATATATATGTGTGTGTGTGTGTGTGTGTGTGTGTGTGTGTGTGTGTGTGTGTGTCTGTGCGTGCGCGAATGCACGTGATAATAACAGCAGCACATGCTTGATTAAATACAAAGTACACCATGGATGAATCAGACAAAAGTCATGGTTGTAATACGAGTATTACACAAATCTTTTTGAAGATGCCTGAACAGACAAAACCTGTGAGGACCATATCATCTATTTTATTTCTGTTTGGCCATTCTTTTTGTGTATCTGAGTGCGTATATATGGATATTTATATAATATATATATATATATATATATATATATATATATATATATATATATATATATATATATATTAGTTAGTTTTTGTTTGTGTATGCCTGTATGTGTTTCTGTGTATAAGTGTAATTGTGTGCGCGCAATCTCTAGTCCTTGCTTGCGCACGGTCTAATATTATTATTGTACTGACATATTCTAAATGACTTTAATGGTAGAAGGATGTATTAATGGCAAGTGGATTCCACTAATGAACCTCTGAGCAATATAAATTCCACAACACTGCTACAAGATGGCGTTAATGTCCTTCATTTCCTGTTGGTTATGTTTCTTATCACTTTCTTTTTCTGTTCTCCACTTATTCTCCCGTTATCTGAATTTATTAATTTTTTTGCGCTAAAATTTCTTTTAACTTGTGGAAATCACATAGCTGATATATGCTAAAATTACTTTTGTAAGTAGAGTAGTTTATGTAATTGTAGGATCTTTTCGTCATATGAATTATGTGAGGTTTCTAACGGCCCTATCCTTCCCCCTTTCGTACTTCATACAGGTGAGGAGCTTCTTTTGTTGCTGTCCCAGATATGCAGTCAAAGGCAATTTGTATCGTTTACAACTCTATCCTATCCCTTGGTTTTCAACCTTCATTCTCTCTGCTGTAAGCTTAGTTATTTCCCTCTTTTGTGCAGATATTGTTACGGTCACTGCTCTTTTGTTATCAGAACGTAGCATAATTCTGTAATTGCTTCAATAAATCTATCTCCCTAGAAGGATCAAGACTGTGACTAACCAATAGCGTCTGTATCCAGACAGGGAAACATCGTACCAAATGGTGCATTTCTTTCTTTGTACATTATGATGTAGGCTATCCTCCACATTTCTGTCGTGCCCTGTCCTCGGTATTAGGCTTTGCATCCTTATTATTTCTCTTGTGTCAAGTCCTCGTTCATTTGCTATGTATCCTACATATTTCTTTACTTTTATAAGTCCTCGGGATGAGGCTCTACACATTTTTTTTGTGTCTCTTCTTCGGGATTATGCTGAGTATCCTCCACATTTCTTGTTTCTCTACCTCGGGCTCGGAATTCGAACTGCGTATCTTCCACGTGTCCTTTCTTGCACTCTTTCTGCTTATTTTGCTTGTGGTCAAAATTGGAGTCAAAAGTGATTTTATGTATGTGTATATGTATGTATGTATATATGTTGCATACATACACACGTTATTAAAAGCAAAATGCGATGAAGTTTTCCGTATAAGGGGAACATTCTTAATTCGTTATTGAAAGTAATGTGCAAGAAAAAAAAATATGCAGAGGAAGTGTTTATAGTTAATGAACCACTCCGTCCAATCATTTCCCAGCTCATGGTGGAGGTAATGGACGCCAACGACCACCGTCCCGTCTTCAGCGACCGAGTGTACGAAGGAAGCGTGAGCGAGAGCACAAAACCTGGGGCCACGGTGCTGGCACTCCATTGCAGAGATAAGGACCACTCTCCATCTACCCCTTCGTCCTCAGTCTACTTCTCCCTCCACCATTCCGACTCGCTGGCGTCCCAGGGCCTGTTTACCATCGATTCCTCCACCGGGGATATCATCGTGGCCATGCCCCTCGATAGGTAAGTCCTGAATGGTCACAGTCCTCTCCTCCTCCTGTTCTTCGTTTGGCTACTACTCCTTCCTCCTTGGGCAGGGATGCAGTTTGTTAGGGCAAGTATAGGCCTAGGTGCTTTTATCTACAACTCCTTCCTGTTCTTACAATTTGTTAGGTAAGCATAGGCCTAAGTGCTTTTATCTACTACTCCTTCCTAGTAAGAGGGCTGAGTATGATCATATTTAGGAAAGGTTAGGTAGGGCTTAGTTTGTTATTATATAGGGCTTGGGCAGGTTGCAGTTTGTTAACAAGTAAGTGCTTTTATCTACTACTCCTGCTAGTAGGAGGCTGAGTATGATTATATTTAGGTAAAGCTTAGTAGAGCTTGGGCAGGTATGCAGTTTGTTTAGGTCTAAGTGCTTTTATCTACTACTCCTTCCTAGTAGGCCGAGTATGATTATAAGGTAGATAGGGCTTGGACTGCAGTTTGTTAGGCAAGTATAGGCCTAAGTGCTTTTATCTACTACTCCTTCCTAGTAGGAGAGCTGAGTATGATTATATTTAGGTAGTAGAGGTTGGGCAGGTATGCAGTTTGTTAGGTAAGTAAAGTGCTTTTATCTACTACTCCTTCCTAGTAGGAGGCTGAGTATGGGCAGGCTTGGGCAGTTTTTGTTAGGCCTAAGTGCTTTTATACTACTCCTTCCTAGGCTCAGTATGATCATATTTAGGTAAAAGCTTAGGTAGAGCTTGGGCAGGTATGCAGTTTGTTATCTAAGTGCTTTTATCTACTACTCCTTCCTAGTGGGAGGCTATGATTATATTTAGTAAAAGCTGAGTAGAGGTTGGGCAGGTATGCTGAGGTAAGTGATCTATACTCCTTCCTTTAGTATGATTATATTTAGGTAAAGCTTAGATAGAGCTTGGGCAGGGATGCAGTTTGTTAGCAAGGGCCTAAGGCTTTTATCTACTACTCCTTCCTAGTAGAGCTCAGTATGATTATATTTAGGTAAAAGCTTAGGTAGAGCTTGGGCAGGTATGCAGTTTGTTAGCAAGTGTAGGCCTAAGTTTTATCTACTACTCCTTCCTAGTAGGAGAGCTGAGTATGTTATATTTAGGTCATAGAGCTTGGGCAGGTATGCAGTTTGTTATGTAAGTATAGGCCTAAGTGCTTTTATCTACTACTCCTTCCTGGTAGAGCTCAGTATGATCATATTTAGGTAAAAGCTTAGGTAGAGCTTGGGCAGGTATGCAGTTTGTTAAGCAAGTATAGGCCTAAGTGCTTTTATCTACTACTCCTTCCTAGTAGGAGAGCTGAGTATGATTATATTTAGGTAAAAGCTGAGTAGAGGTTGGGCAGGTATGCAGTTTGTTAGGTAAGTATAGGCCTAAGTGCTTTTATCTACTACTCCTTCCTAGTAGGAGAGCTGAGTATGGTTATATTTAGGTAAAGCTTAGGTAGAGCTTGGGCAGGTATGCAGTTTGTTAGGTAAGTATAGGCCTAAGTGCTTTTATCTACTACTCCTTCCTGGTAGAGCTCAGTATATGATCATATTTAGGTAAAAGCTTAGGGTAGAGCTTGGGCAGGTATGCAGTTTGTTAGTTATTAAGTGCTTTTATCATTAGGTCAGTATGATCATATTTAGGTAAAAGCTTAGGTAGAGCTTGGGCAGGTATGCAGTTTGTTAGGTAAGTATAGGCCTAAGTGCTTTTATCTACTACTCCTTCCTAGTAGGAGAGCCGAGTATGATTATATTTAGGTAAAGCTTAGGTAGAGCTTGGGCAGGTATGCAGTTTGTTAGGTAAGTATAGGCATACGTGCTTTTTTACTTCCTAATAGGAGGCTGAGTATGATTATATTTAGTTTTTAGGCAGAGCTTGGGCAGGTATGCAGTGTGTTAGGTAAGTATAGGCCTAAGTGCTTTTATGCGGCATTAGAGATTTTAATGAGTTTTATTTTATTGTAGCCTATTTTATTTTGTTTGTACTTCACAGCTTCTGTGGAGACCCAATATTCTTCATAAGATTTTGTTCAGATTTTCAAATTCATCATCATCTTCTTCTTCTTCTTCTTCTTCTTCTTCTTCTTCTTCTTCTTCTTCTTCTTCTTCTTCTTCTATTATTATTATTATTATTATTATTATTATTATTATTATTATTATTATTATTATTATTATTATTATTATGTCAGGTTTCATCGAGGTAAAAGTTTCCCCATAGCTATCTAAGTAAAAAGCAAATAATTGCTCGCTAAGGCGTTTTTACCAAACGTACAAAATAATTATCTTCCCAAGGGAGGTGTGCAGCTCTCATGTTCTGACAGTCAGCTGTCGTGACAGAGGACGTCGAGAAAACGCTGACTTCGCCCGGGTGCTGCTGACAGTCACTGACGATAATGACCACCATCCGGTCTTCTTTGAAAATACGATTAATGCCAAGGTAAGTGACGTGATAGCACTTTGAGTCAAGTGTTTGGGTTGTTTTTCAGTGATCTTATGTACAGTAATTATATATATATATATATAATATATATATGTATATATATATATATATATATATATATATATATATATATATATATATATATATATATATATATATATATATATATATATATATATATATATATATATATATATATATATATATATATATATATATATATATATATATATATATATATATATATATATATATATATATATATATATATATTAATATATATTCTATATATAGTTATAATATAGTCATATATATATATATATGGTAATATATTTATATCGGTACAGTATATACTCAGTTCAATCCCAGTCAGCATGGTACCATGGCTGATCGTGGTACACGTTTGAAGGGCCATCAATCCACCTAGTTCTAAATGCGTACCAACATCTATCTGGGTCAAGAAAAAGGGCGTGGAGCTAGCACCCTCACCCTTAAACTTGCCGATATACTGGAAGGCGCTACTCCGTCCGTAGCTGCGCGTGAACGGCAAACGGTAAACACGAAAGATATAAATTTTACAAGATAGTAAATGGTTTCCTTTTAAATGGTTTACGATTGGCCTTGCTTTTGTTTTGATGCTTTGTAATTTTTTGTCGAAAAGATGCGCGTTGCCATATCTGAAGGAAATCTTAACCAAAGAGCATGGCGAAAATAAAGACGAAGCCTTCAATACGGCACGATCGAGGTTCTAATTTTTTCCTTGCTGTTTGAGTCTATTTTACACAACATTTATTTCATCAGTCAGCTTACTAAGCATTAGATTTCGATTTCAATGTTCGGAAAATATCAGTTTTATTTTAGATCTCTTTCCTCCTAGAGCCTAGAAACCGACCTAATTTTTTCTTTACCTGCTGTCGATGTTGTGGGAACTTTTAATGTGCGACATTGACACATAAGTTTTTCCTTCCTCTTTCCCTTTTATTTCTCCCGTCCAATATTCCATTCTTTTATGCCTTTGATAGTCTCTTAATGCCTCATTAATGACGCTGGATCACCCACGTCTTCAGAACATTTCGCACTTGTATTGCATTTGTATCACAAGATGCAACGTTTATGTTCCATGCAATATTCGTCCTTCAGGAAACGCGCCATAAGGATTAAACTCATCGAGGGCCTTGTGGTCCTACAGCATTCTTATACTGTTAAAAGATCCTGAGATGATCTGAGATAACCAAGTTGTTTGCAGCTTATGTTTTCCCATTAAAAACTTCTTTTATTGTCGAGTGTAATCTGTGTGTGTGTATGTCTACAGTATGTATGTGTGTAAGCTTGCGCGTGCGCTCGGGTAATTAAATTATTTACAAGTTTAACGACAAATTTGAATCTCATGTTGGCGAGATATTAAATAGTTTGATAAGGTTATTTTAAGATTTTTTTTATGGCTGACATACTAATTATACAGTCGTCAACTGGGCAAGAGAACAAAGCCTTTTGTTAATATGGACGAGTTACGGAGCTGAGAGCCATACCGTGACGGTTGAGAATTAACCGTGTTTATTTGAATTATTCGCTAAGTATATATCGAATTAAAGGATTAGATATGCCGAGGTGTTGTAGACAGGGAGAAATGCTTGCCCTGAAAATGGAGTTTTGCCGTCAAAGGTCCATGCCGCTAAAAGATCAGGTAGGCAGAAAAGGACATTCATTAATAAACAGAGGATTGTAAAGTAGGTGTTTTTGATATGGAGAAGGCATAGAAGAGAGAGAGAGAGCCTCACTTCGGAAGGTGTAGCAAGGTGAGGAGGAATCTGAAAGAAACTTTCTTCTCTCTCATTGGCGAACGACTATACATATGCCTCTATTGTAATTTATACTCCTACTTCAGATGTGTGCAACCAAGATTATACGTACGGATAATCATATAGCTTAAAAATCTGATTATAAAAACGATTTTTTTTTATTATGAACACGCTTAGGAAGTCGGTATGTGCAACGTGTGTTTGACCAGACCGGAATGCTTTCTCCTGTCCAGCCAACTTTTATGTAACATCTGTTAGTTTACTATGATTTAATCTTTTAGCAAAGTGGCCATGTATTACAAACTCCCATACCATTTAAGTTGTAGAATCCGACTCGTGATGAATAGAGCTTTTACCCAATATAATACAGTCCTGCATCAGCGCTGTGATCTGGTGGATTTACTGTATTGTTTATTCTCGCAGAATATCTCTTTCCTCTCCATTTGTCCCAGAGCAATGGCCCTGTAACCAGAGTTAGCTGGTGTTTTTTGTTTTTTGTTTTTTGTTTTTTGTTTTTATGAACCTTTGTTTGAAAGTGAATTGAAATATAGTTCCCTTTGTGTGATTTAGTTGTCCAGTGCTGCTGAGATTTAACGAGAGTAGGATCACGTGTGCCACAGACTCGGGCTTGTTTTGGAACATTTCCTGTGCCCTGGACTATAAACATGACTGCCTTTGGCATCGCTTTAAACTTCCCGCAGAGTGTTGTTATTTTTTCATGTTTTTTTTTTTTTTTGTCTTTGGATTCTGCTTGGAGTTTATGCGTGATTTCTGAGCTTTGGTTCACTTAGCAATTCGGTTATGAAATATTGAAATTGCCTCTGAAAGTGATTCTCGGTACTGATTTGCATCAGTATCTGTGTACTGAGTTTGCATCAGTATCGTTTGTATTTTGATATTAAGTTATTAGTCAGATGCGTTTCGTATTTTTATATATGATATTAATTATCCTATTATATCCACCAAGAACCATACATTATATATATATATATATATATATATATATATATATATATATATATATATATATATATATATATATATATATATATATATATATATATATATATATATATATATATATATATATATATATATGTGTGTGTGGAAAATCAAGAATATAATATAATAACTTCAAAAATACACATAAAGAAAGGAGATTTTGCTAGCCATTGCTAGCTTTTTGAAAGTTAGTACTGGCTAGCGAAAGCTCACTTTAAGATATTTATCTTTTGTAGACTTTTCCTGTAATATTTCTGAATCTGGAACAACACTATATATATACACATTTATATATGTATGTGTATATATATAGTATATATAGGTGTGTGTTTATGTGTGTATATAGATGGATAGATATATAAATAGATATAAAAACACAAAATGAAAATAAATGCTAGCACGCACCAACACCCTCGCTGTAATTTATGCACTTGTGCACTGTGCTTCAAGTTGCCTGTAGTAAATAACAGCGCTTTTTCCAGGAAAGGACGCTGGAACGGAAGCAAGGAAGTACCCTGCAGGCTCCATCACAAGGGAAGTTTGTCCCTTCCAGTTCCTCTGCCTCTCGCTTTCACTGTTTCCAGAGAAATATTGTATATGCGGGGGACGCAGAGCGCGGGGAGGGGACGACGGGGAGGGGTGTTCTCAGTACATTTTAATCCTTGTGTAGCAGAACCCATTAGTCACATGAGGGGGTTAATACACATTCACTTCGGGTGGAGGAAAATTCATAATGCACCGCATTATGAAGGGTCTCGGATAACCATGAAAGAAGAGGCAGATGAACTCGAATGCCCACATTCCACCACTCGAGGCCTCAGTCAGTGCAGCTGGTCAAGGCGATATTTAGTATTTTGAACTCTCGCGAATATGGCCTTAAGACTGGCGCGTATAAATCTTTGTATGCGTTGTGGTCCGGCAATTTATTCTTGCCCCAAAGTTTGGCGTTGCGAAATGCGTCGGGAGTCATAAGGAGGGGAAGGGGGAGGAGCGAAGATAGAGAATCTCATAATATAATTTAATATTAAAGGAGTTGGCAAGGCATTCATTGTCGAGTGGTGGCTTAAGCTGCTGCCGACGGCGTGATGAAGTATCTCAAGCTGAAGAGGCGAGGGGGTTGGGCGGGGGCGAGGAGGAGAACGAGAACCTTACCAAGGGTTCAGGTGGAAATTCTCTCTCTCTAGCTCTCTCTCTCTCTCTCGCTCTCTCAGAGAGAGTAGATGATACAAAGCATGATAAATATGGAATAGAGAGCGATAGATATTAGAATTCAGAATACAGAGAAGCGACAATTGAGACAAAAAGTATAAAAGATCTAATAGATAGAGAGGCCTTAGAACCGGAGGACAGATAGAGATTTGAGATAAGAAGTCATTAAAATCTTAGAGAGCTAGGATGTTAGAATTTGAATTGCGGAGAGAGAGAGCGAACGAGCGAGCGCTTTAGAACTTAGAGTAAGAAACTTTGAGAATGCTAGATGAACGCTTGCGCTTGCTTGCTTGCACGCATTTATTCAGAGAGGGAGTCATGGTCCGGGAAACAAATGGAGTGCGTGAGGCTTTGCTGTTATTTACGATGTCACAAACTAAGCATCGAAGCTGAGTGGGGGGAATCGCGAAACATCACACCAGTGCTTACTCTCCCCGCGACTCCTCGTAAATAATGACTGCTGTTGCCCTGCTGACATGTAAATTGGTGTTCTAGATTGAATTGGAGGCTGAAACAGTCCCAATTAATGGTGAGAGATGGCGCATGGAGATGAACGAACTTTTCTTCTGTCATGTAGACTAGGACTTAACAACACTTGCATCCTCTCTGTTTCTTTGTTTTTTCGTGTTTGTGAAGATTCTGATGTGCTAGTTATGCTAGGGCAATAATGAATGATATCGTTATATATTTTGCTATTCGTGGAGTAGCTGCCTGCTTCTTGCGAGTTCCTCATTCGCGTTTCCTTCATCTGTATTAGGGCATGTAAAATTTAATACAAGGAGTAAAGCTGAACTGCCAATTTTTCAACGGAGCAAGTGATTTTATGTAGGTGTAATCTCTCGAGTTAGTGGGAGAATGTAAATGTAAATTATATATATATATATATATATATATATATATATATATATATATATATATATATATATATATATATATATATATATATATATATATATATATATATATATATATATATATATATATTATATATATATATATATATATATATATATATATATATATATATATATATATATATATATATATTAAATACTGTATATGTATATACATAATGCATGTTATAATATATATATGTGTATATATATATACATTTATATATATATATATATATATATATATATATATATATATATATATATATATATATATATATATATATATATATATACACACATATTTATGCATATCTATTTTCTTAAAAATATTATAATTTAAACGGTCTTTGGATAAACCTTGTAATACGATCTGCACAAGGTACTGTATTTGAGGTGTGCATATTACTTTACTATCTGGAAAAGAATACTGTGGGGGTAAGACATCACTAGCACCAAAGAGGGGGTTGGTGTGGGAAGGGGTGACGTGTAAAAATAACCGAAAACGACAGATACTAGTGTCTAATCCGTAGTTTTCGAGGTCACTGAGATGAATAGTAACACTCCCGATGCCGTTTAAGTCCAAGTTCAGCCCCGATAGGAAGGGGGCCGGTGTGAGAAGGGGTGAAATATAAAATGTCAAAATTGCTGGGCAATGTAAAAACAGGAAAGGGAGAAAGTGAGAGGGAGAGGAAGTGAGAGAGAGATTAGAGTGGATGTTAGGGAGGAGAGAGAGAGAGAGAGAGAGAGAGAGAGAGAGAGAGTAGAGTGGGTGTTGGTTTCTCCTCCCCAACACCCACTCTACTGTCTCTCTCTCTCTCACTCTTTCCCTCTTTCTCCTCCCTAACACCCACTCTGCTCTCTCTCTCACTTCCCCTTCCCCCCTCTCAGAGTGAGAGAGAGAGAGTAGAGTCTCACTCTTTCCCTCTTTCTTCTCCCTAACACCCACTCTCCTCTCTCTCTCTCTCACTTCCTCTCCCTTCCTCTCCCTCCCAGTAAGAGAGAGAGGGAGAGAGAGAGAGTAGAGTGGGTGTTGGTTTCTCCTCCCAAACACCCACTCTACTCTCTCTCTCTCTCGCACTCTTTCCCTCTTTCTCCTCCCTAACACGCACTCTCTCTCTCTCTCTCTCTCTCTCTCTCTCTCTCTCTCTCTCTCTCTCTCTCTCTCTTTCCTGTTGAGACAGTTGCTTCATTTGCATTGTCCAGCAATTTTGACATTTTATATTTCACCCCTTCTCACACCGGCCCCCCTTCCTATCAGGGCTGAACTTGGACATAAAGGGCATCGGGAGTGTCACTATTCAACTCAGTGACTTCGAAAACCAAGGATTACGCACTAGTATCTGTCATTTTTGACATTTTATTTTTCACCCCTTCTCAACTCCCCCCTTCCTATCGGGGCTGAACTTGGACGTGTCTGTTGTGTGTGACTCCGTTTATGTGAGTGCATGTGTGTGCGTGCATAGATTAGAAAGTTGGCTAACGCATCACTACCGAGAATTCATGGCTCTCCTCGATTATCAGCATAAATCTGAGTACAGAGTGAAATTAGAATATAATACCAGAAGCACTAGGAGGGTAATGAAGAAGGAAATGAGAAGAAAGACGAAAGTGCCTCCTCAGCTTCCATCTTCCCTCAACCACCGGTGTGTTAATAACGACCATAGACAGGCAGCGGAGCCTTCCACCGACGTCCTTGAGATAATTCATATTGGCTTCACGGCACTTACCTCTCTAGTGAGCTTCTAGTATGACGTCGTGAATGTGTTTCCCGACGATTGGCAATAGTTCCGGGAACTTCGCCTACTATAGCTTTATTGATTGGTGCAGGGTCTTTTGTGAGTGATAGCTAGCTACCTGCTGCTCCCGAGCCAGTGGCTTCTGTCTGAACCTGCGACTTGCTTGGTGTGTGTGTGTGTGTGTGTGTGTGTGTGTGTGTGTGTGTGTGTGTGTGTACGGACATAATATAAACGGCTTAGATCATAGCACTGAAATTGTCCTCGTTTAACAAAAGTGTGTGCAGGAATGCATTCGAGTATATTAATTTATGGGTTTGCATTTTGTTACATGCAATTCGTAGGCAGTTTTAGCTCAGCAAAGGTATTCTTTATAGTAGCCTTAAGTTACTGATACGGCCTTCGCAGCAGTTGTCTTGGGTGACACAGGTAGCCTTGTAGTTGACCAGTTTAGAGACGTAGGTAATACAATTAAGGCTTCGCCTTGTAACCCTCTCTCTCTCTCTCTCTCTCTCTCTCTCTCTCTCTCTCTCTCTCTCTCTCTTCTGTCACTTTGCAAATTCGCCATCCTTTTCTTTTCATTCTCCTCAACCAACTCATCACCCAGTTAGTTTCTTAACGCCAAATTAAGACGGATCCCTAGAACGGGACGCAGAGAAGCTAGAGACCCATCATTGCTGGGGATCTATAGCTTCTCTGCGCCCGCTCTAAGGATCTGTCTTAATTTGGCAGCAATACATAGTTAGAATTAAATGGTTATTTACATGGCTCTTTATTGGGTAGACTTTCTACTTCATGTTTACTTGTCTTGCAATGGACCAATCTGCTTTTTGAAAACACTTGTTGGTTTTAGAAAGTAGGGAAAGGATATAAACTGCTTGCCGGCAAGCTGCAGTATATTACACATTTCGTTTGTGAGCTCACCTTTCTGCTGTATTCCGTGTAATTCCTCTCTTTTTAATGGGCTTAGCGCACGCGCGCTTATATGTGAGTGATAGTTAAGGCGTATGGGTGCTCGTTTACAGTACAATTGACCAGTGGTGTTATCGCCTTCGGTGGCTGCACGAGCAGGAGTCTCGTATTGAAGGTGGATGATAGTTGTACACGTGATCGCTGGCCTCTGTTCATTTCTTGCTTACCCGCAGTGTGTAGATTTGCGGTCTTTACGTTGTGCGTAGATTCCGACTTTTCATAAGGCATTAAATATAGGTGCTTTCGTGCCCTGCATGTATTAAAAACATTAAATAATGCGTACCTGCATATGTGCAGTCGTTGACATCTCGTGGTTTTAGAGTAAACGACGTCGGTAACGTGTATTTAACTACAGGAATTTAGTGTACACATATCTCTCTTTCTCAGATGAGCATGTACAAGCTCACCTTCATTTGTAAACCGTATGCATATTTATGTAATGAATAAATCGTGAGTTCCGGTTTGTCGCGTTGCGTGCAAATCGTAG
Organism: Macrobrachium rosenbergii; assembly: GCF_040412425.1. Classification (NCBI taxonomy): domain Eukaryota; kingdom Metazoa; phylum Arthropoda; class Malacostraca; order Decapoda; family Palaemonidae; genus Macrobrachium; species Macrobrachium rosenbergii. The sequence continues at coordinate 23,951,342 of NC_089769.1, forward strand.
GTGTAACGTGTGTGTCTAAGCTGAACGCCGCATAAATGCTCATTTACAGTGATCATTTCGCCCATGAACGGCGCCCGAACAATTATGCTCATAACACATCGCCGGTCGTTCTTCTGTATTTCCAAGGGAATAAATAATACTGTTTATCGCTGGTTCTTTGGTTTTTTCCGTCGTAAATTCATACGTATTGTTACAGCGGAAGGGTGGGTGGGGTGGGGGTGGGGGTTGTATCCATCCCCCTTGCACTCTACCAGGAGCCAATACGGAAATGGGTGAACCATGGAGGGAATGGGAATGCGCGGTGGTGCATTAGATAGGAACGGGTGGGAATGGGAAGGAGTATTGGAATGGGGACCGACCACTGGGGCGACTGAAGGAAACGCCGGTGGAATCATTTGTTGTCTTTGGCCCCCTTGTGTTTTTTGGTTATTTGTTGTCCCGCTCCTCTTCCGGGGCTGGAAGATGTTGTATCCCTCTCTGGAGGCGATGGTAATCACGCGGCCATTTGTTCCCATCGCTATGATTGGTGTTTCGTCCGGTGTTTCGTGGCTGGCAGTGATAAATTGAATTATGCTCCTCGATGCCCTTTGTTCTTCCCCTTGTGCTCTGATTTATTTCCTGCCGGAATCTTCTTCTTTTGGGTCTTTCTTCATATTCTAGTTAGTCATTTTTACGCTTTTATTTGGATGTGTGAATCCGTAGGCCAGTCTCTTTTGTTTATAATATATATATATATATATATATATATATATATATATATATATATATATATATATATATATATATATATACATATTTACTTTTTCCATGATTTTGTTTGGTCAGTCTTTCTTTTATTTACACTTTTATTTGAATTCATTTAATGGGTATTAGCTTTTTTATTTCGGGAAAAATGACCTGTTTATACGTTTCTTTGAAAATTTCTCATTAACATGAATCTGTACACCCTTTTTAAGATATTGACAATTATTGCTGTTGAGGCATGATTAGGATATATACATCAGCTTACATTCACGATATCACATTCCTGAGTGATCATATTCTGTTGATTATATCTTATTTGACGTGGATTTATGAATATGGGAATATGCGCTTGTTATTAGATATGAATATGGGTATTATCACGCAATGTTTTTGTGGAAATATTGCAAGCAAGTTAGATGGCGCGAATTAGTACTCATGTTTTGATGCGAATAACACTAGTCTATTTAACACGAGCATGTGGATTAGCAGGCTAATTTTTACGTGAATACACTGCAGTTTTTCAATGTAAATTAATATTTGTATACCCTCCTTGTCACATTCATCATAACCATGCATTTTTGATAGCCGCAAGAACCCCTGCACTTCGCGATTCCCTCAAACATCTTGATTACGATTTCACTAAGCCTTGAATCCAGAATGGAAGATGAGGAAAAGGGCGCTCCCTTCCTACCTGAGATTCGAATCCGCGAACAGTAGAAAGATCTCCTACGGTTAAGATTTAAATGTGCCACTTAATTACACAGGGTAAACAATTCGTCAGCTGAATTCATACATCGAGGAGCAGCTCTTTGCTAGATGACGTGACGGGAGGGTTCAGGTTGGGTCACCGGTGTAGAATCAAGGGCGGGAAAGAGATGATTTAGTTGTTGTTGATGGTAGTAAGTTGGAAACATCCTTGTGTTACTTTCTGATGAGTGAACGTCGATGTTTTTGTCAAGCTTGTAGTTGATATAAATGCCCGAATTCGTTTTTCTTTAGATTTACAGCAAACTTCATGTTAGTATTAAGCGAAATTATTTTTCTGTCCCTTATATATTTTAGCTTTGCAGTCATTGGGATGTCAAGGGCACGTCATAGTTTTTGTTGGTACTCGTAATGCACCTGCAGTCTGTGTAGAAGTATTATAAAACTATTTTATTTGGCACATAACCACAGCCTGGTTAAACCCCGGATGCCAAGGACTGGCAAGAAAAACGAAAGTGCTCAGACCTTCGGGAACAATTTTAAATCTCAAACTCCATAAGTTTGTCTTCTAGAGTGTTCCTTCTATGCTTCATCTCTTTGGGATTGTCTCATTGGCTCAGTCAGAGATTTCTTTAGAGTGTGCCACCTTTCAATTAACGAAACAGTCGAAGAAGCCGAAGGGTTACAACACAGTTTGCGCGATATTTCGTGTTACTTTGATAGATATCTCGCGAGGTGATAACCCAACTCCACCTATTATGAATCATCTGCAATTGCATGTCTTTGCCAGAAGTGAGTGTGCTACCTCTAGCCATGATTGAATTAAGGAATTTAGGAAGCGTAATCGATTGGCGCTTCCCCGCAGTGAGGGTGACCTGTTGTGTCTCTATGTACGAGGTTATCTATGCAAAGCGGAATGGGTCTCTACGTCGGCGGATGAATATGTGCTGCCTCAAATGATATCTCTGTGATCGTTCCGGGACTTCTCATGGCAATTTGCCGGCCAAGGTGTTATGTACGACACGTTAGTGCTGTGTTTCGTGACTCACACTTCATCATGATGCTATCGGTCGGCGGCCACCGGGGTTGTGGTGCATCAGGAGTGTGGCTGTTGCTTTGGTCCCATTCTTAATTAGTATTTTATTTTACTTGCTCATTTCTTTATTTATTTTGGAGAGCGTGGTTGCGTTCCGTCTGTTCGGCCGTCAGAGAACCCCGTGCCACGCAGAAGGCAGGGCATACCCAAAGCCAGGTCTGATGTGGTGATTTAAAAAGCGCTACCAACACCCAGGTGTGTTAGAAAACCATAATGGCGCAATGGCGTGCCGGATAACACTATAATGACGCTGTGTAAGGCTGCCTGCCAGTGCTGTGATGGAGGAGAGGGAATTGTGGGATGGAGGAGGTGGGGTGGGGGCTGGGGGGCTTACTCCAAAGCCCGGTAGAGTGAGGTTGGAGGGGCTAGGGATTGCTGGCGGTCGGGTGGGCCTGGATGCATAATTGCTTGGGGGGTATGTTGCCTGTCCAGTCGGTAATGACAATGAATGGTTGTTTTTAATGTTTTATAATTTCATGTTTTTGTCTCTCTACTCTTTTGATAATTTTCTGCTTTTAAATGCTGTTTTGCCTCAAATTTTCTAAGAGTACGGCTCACGTTTCAGTTATAGAAGAGACGTCTGCACTTTTGTCTCTAATTTTCAAGTTGATCGGTCCATAGAATTTAAAACACACTATATGCTTCTGAGCTTTGCCTGCTTTTGATTTTATATATTTGTTTACAATCTTTTTTGGGTGAGTTTTACGATTTCTTGTATTTTGTTGTCTTCTTTTGTGTAGGCTTCGCTTTCATTCGTTAGCGGTTAGACTTCAGAATCCTTTTCGATGAGGACGGCATATTACTTGATTTTCTGGTACATCAGCCTTTAATACAGTAGTCTCTCTCTCTCTCTCTCTCTCTCTCTCTCTCTCTCTCTCTCTCTCTCTCTCTCTCGCAATCTTCATATGTATATATATAATATGTATATAAAAAATACACACACACATATGTATGTATATGTATGTATGTATGTATGTATAATTGAATCACAAAGATGGGGAACGTGATGAATGTGTAAATAAAGGCAAATGCCACATTGTTTCTTTTCCTGTCTTGGCATTTGCCTTTATATATTATATATATATATATATATATATATATATATATATATATATATATATATATATATATATATATATATATATATATAACTGAATCATGAAAATATGGAACGTGATGAATATATAAATAAAGATAAGTAAACAATTATCCACGAAGTGAAAAGGAACACTGGAGTGCTGCAAGGCCTTTCGACACTAGTCCTTTACTGCTAAGTAAAGGACTAGTGTCGAAAGGCTCCGCAGCACTTCAGTGTTTCCGTTTTCGTGATTTTATCTTTATTTATATATATATATTATATATATATATATTATATATATTATATATATATATATATATATATATTTATTGATATGTATATACTGTATATATATATATGTATGTATGTATGTATAATATATGGTCTTTATATTTTTAAAGGCATGTATGCCCATACTGATGTTTTATGTATTGTCCACAGCGTAAATTTCTCTTAGGGTTTTTGTGCTTGACGACAGTTTATTATGTGAATAAAGTCAATCCTAAAGCGGGTCCCAAAGTCTTTGCCATCAACCTGATAAAATTTCCCAAAGTATAAGGTTTTCATGTCTCAGAGCAAGCTGTCGTAATGCGGAAAGTTGATATTAATAATATCGTAGTTGCTGGAAGAAAACAGCCGCGGCATTGCTGTCGGGGAAGAAGAGTACCGAAGACGTTATCGGGTTATAGGGAGGAACACGAGAATCGTTTTATGTGGGACGAAGTCTCTCATTGTCTTTCGAGACACGACAGGTTTGCACCCTGAGTCCATTTCAAGATTATCGTATATTACTGCACGGAAATATATAGAGCGGTGGTACGGAGCGTTGTCTTCTTCTTCTTCTTCTTCTTCTTCTTCTTCTTCTTCTTCTTCTTCTTCTTCTTCTTCTTCTTCTTCTTCTTCTTCTTCGACTTTTCGGAAAAGGGCACTTCATTATCATTCTGAGTAGGATGAAATGCTTCCACCCGGTCATTCTAACTGCGAAATTGACTTCGATATGGTCACTTTTTCGTGGTTTATGTACTGATTGCATGATTTAGGCAATGAAAGGCTACACCTCCACACACGTCGCCATTGTCTAAGTAGGAGACTTGTGCCTATTTTATTTAAGCGCACGTACCGATAGTAGTCCCCATTTTAAATAAATGTAACACTTTTAATGTAAACCATCTTATTGTATATTGTTGATTTATTATAGGTTCATTTATCTAGAGAAAACATAAAATATATACCTCAAAATAGATGCTTATCAGGATTATTATTATTATCATTGTTATTATTTTTATTATTATTCAGAAGATGAAACCTATTCACATGAACAAGTCCACAGTGGCCATTGACTTGGAATTCAAAATTCCAAAGAATATGGTGTTCAATAGGAAGAAGTAAGAGGAAGTAAAGGGAAATTCAGGAAGAAGCCTATTATTTAAAATAAAAAATAAATCAATAAATTAATGATTAGATAAAAATATATTAAAATGAAAGGAGAACAGTATTAGGGTAGTAACGCATTGCATCTTCGCTTGAACTTGTGAAGTTCCAATTGCACTACATCCTCTGAGAGGCTGTTCCACAGTCCAACAGTGTGAGGAATAAAAGACCTCTGGAACTGAGAAGTTCGACAGCGAGGCACATATACTGCATATTGGTGCTGCTGTTCAGCTAATCTGGTTGCTTTCGGCAGATAAAGGGGGATCAGGGATCAGTTGTGAATGTGAAAGATCTTTGTTAAAATACAAATTGTGAAAAAGTGACAAACATGAGACCATCCGTCGATGGTCCAAGTCATAACTGCTACTATTAGGAAACAGAAATCTACCACCACGAACCAAACTAAGAGATAAATTTCTTGCAAACGCAGACATCCACACCGGAGAGCAGTATTCGAGTAAAGCAGTAAAATTCGAGTAAGTGTATGAGGCCTTACGAACAAATATACACAAATATATATATATAATGTGTCTGTGTTTGTTTGTGCGGTCGTTTGTTTGTGCAGTCGTTTGTTTGTTTGTTTGTTTGTTTGATAATACATTGACATCAGTAGACAGCTTCGTAATCGATGCGCCCCAGGATGAAGTCTATCCAAATAACTTAGGACAGACCGACACCAATAATGGAGAGTCCAGCCTCCACACCCCTGTGGCCTCCGGGAAACTCATAGGCAGGTTTATAGGACACAGGAATGTTGGAACCAGGAACCTAGTTTGCCCATACATTATTGGATGCCGGAAGCATGGAACGTGGAAAGCATTTCACCATTCAGTACCCATCCCCTGTTTGTTCTCCCTATTTCCGGTGCTCTCTGACAATCGTCCCTTATTTTCATACTTCCCACTGGCGAGTCAGGCGAAGCAGAATCCCGAAAGGATCTGAGAAATGGTAACTCCGTCGCAGTTTCTGATCGTTTATTTATTTTGTTAACATTATAAATCGATCTCAGGTTTTGCTGAGTTTTTACGTCTACACAGTTTACTCCTAGGAATTCACAGGCACATGCTAGGTTTTTTCTTCGTGAGAAATATAATAATTGGGAAGAGGACTTATTTAAAGGAAGATTATACACATAACGATTAAATTTCTTTTGTCACTGATATCTTGTTCCTCAAAAGAACAGGACTGGTCCGTTGACGCTTCCTTGTACATGCATTTATCACATCGTGTTAGTTTTAAACTAAACACCTACATCGGCGATGGGGATGGCTGAGGGCTCTTTCTGTACGAGAGGCCTCTTTCGAACTTACATCATCGCTGGATGATGATGACCTTTGTCGTTGTAACGGCAGTTTTTCATGTCATTCAGTCAGCCAACCTGTATGAATTCAACATCTTGTCTTTCTCACGTTCTCTCTGAGTTCTAACCTTATGATTCGACATGGGACCAATATTTTCTGTGGGCAAGTTGCAAGGCATGTGTTACATCATCATTCCAGACCTGAGCGCCGCACGTGAAATGTTTCCATGTCAAGTGTCTTGAAATGTGTATTCTGTGATACTTTCAACATTCCCGTTATCTTCGAGGAATTCAAAATGGCTCTGTTTCATGCGTTGGTTAATGTTGTTATTAACTATTATATACCTTCTGTAAGTTATAGATTACCTGTTTTCTTTCAAGTATTACGTATGTCCGTTCAGGAGCAAATCTATCCCTGAGGCAGTATTTTTCATAATTGAAAACTATTCCATCCTCCACCGCTGTGGTTGGATTCACTGTTCTTCAGCCGTTTTTAATGGTGTAAATGTAACAGGAAGCGGTCTGATACAGGTTTCCGCAATCGACTTTTTTTTTTTTTTTTTTTTTTTTTTTAAAGATGAACATTGCTGTTGAAAACTGTGGCTATACTAGTATGTTATTCACTCTTCTGCTTTTGCCTCAAATTTTTCTTGTCTGTAGTTAAATTTTATTTTCTTGGTTCTGTGTTTGTATATATATATATATATATATATATATATATATATATATATATATATATATATATATATATATATATATATATATATATATATATATATATATATATATATATATAGCATCCGCCATATGAATTTGTATGGAACGGTGAATATGTATTTACGTATGATAAATATTTTTTGAGTATGCATACGCATATATAATATGCACAGGAGATTCACACAACTTGCACATGAAACTGCTTTCTCAAGTATCTCGAACTAGCCCAGAATTGAGTTTCGGGACTTCACATATCTTCATAGAGCGGCACTGAGCATCATTGTTACTCGCGGAAAGATGGCTGGAAATGCCCTCGGAAAAACCTGGAAACCTGCTTCCAGGCCCCAATAAACTATTGTGGAAAAAAATCCAGTGAGGCATTTTATTACGGGCGAGGATAGAAAAGGTGGTAAGATTTCAACACAATGGTCGGACTACTTCGGTAAAATATTCCTCCGGCCCCGCGGGGACTTGCCTACCCGCTGGAGGATGGGAAGTAAGGACGTGGCGTCGGGGATTGCGGGGCGCGGGCATGCGGGCGCGAGTGCACCAAGTTGCCTTCAACAATAACCTTTCCACATTCTCTCTCTCTCTCTCTCTCTCTCTCTCTCTCTCTCTCTCTCTCTCTCTTTTCATTTTCTTTCCTTTTCATGATTTTTTGAGAAAAGGTATAAAAGGTGGTTGGTTCTCGTCTCTAAGAGCAAGGCGGTGTCTGGATAAAGTTTTATCTTCCATAAGAATTGGCTATTGGCTTTCCACACAGAGAGAGAGAGAGAGAGAGAGAGAGAGAGAGAGAGAGAGAGAGAGAGAGAGAGATTGGGTGACGGGGGCCAGGAAGTATGCTGTAATTCGGTAAAATTGTCTTTCCGTTATGTATAATTGTATATCATTTGGATCTTATTTGCACTTGTATATTGCCTTAAGTATTCAAGGAGTACTATGCATGTCAGTTTGCTCTAATGCCCATTGACCTTTCCTCGTCTGACCAACTGCCTTCTAGCCAGCTAGTTGTTTCATCTCTTTTCCTAGGATTTCAGGGTAGGTTAGTGTCACTATTCATTTTGATGAGATGAAGTAATGAACTCTGTGAACTCGTTCTGTGCAACTCCCTAACATATCTCTCTCTCTCTCTCTCTCTCTCTCTCTCTCTCTCTCTCTCTCTCTCTCTCTCTCTCTCTCTCTCTCTCTCTCTCTCTCTCTCCCCAGTAAGTAATGTTGATACACATTCCCTCGGGAGGAGACAGTGGGAGGTAATGAGAGAGAACGAGAGACGCGAAAAGTACATTGGTGTTAATCAAGGCAATAGAATCAAATATCACGTCAGTGAGCAGTCAGTTTCCATCCCTGTGTCTGGGGCTTTCTTGGCGGCTACGTTGAACAGTGCTTTTCGTTTGGAATGTACTTCTCTATTTGTTTCATGATTTGTGGAATTTTGCTTGTTAGGCATTACCTAAGGTTCTTTGCAGCGTGCTTTTGGCCCCTAGCTGCAAACCCTTTCGTTCCTTTTACTGTCTCCTTTCATATTCTCTGTCTTCCATCTTACTTTCCACCCTCTCCTAACAATTGATTCATAGTGCAACTGTGAGGTTTTCCTCCTGTTACACCTTTCAAACCTTTTGCTGGCAATTTCCGTTTCAGCGCTGAATGACCTCATAGGTTCCAGTGCTTGGCCCTGGCCTAAATTCTATATTCAATTCAGTTTAACGCTTTTGGAAGAAGATGGCCTGGCTGCGTACAGAAATGTGGAATTATTAAAGAAAACTGGTGTTAGCCGGGGTAACTTAGGTGTTGCTATAAGCATTTGGTACATTGGTGGCTCACTGCGAGGGCTGTGTGGTGAGCTGTGCTTTCTTCATTGTAAGGAGTGAGGACCAAGACTAAATTGAATGAAAGAAGAACTGACGTATTTGACTTCGTCTCTAAAAAAAATGGTTTTCGATGTATTCCCGATATAGTGGTTTGCGTGAGAGAGAGAGAGAGAGAGAGAGAGAGAGAGAGAGAGAGAGAGAGAGAGAGAGAGAGAGATGTATTTTTATGAAATGGTATAGACATTGGAGGCTTTTTCTCTTTCTCTCTTTTCCCGAGATGACTCATAAGACATTTTAATTGCTGAGGACTAGCGAAGGGTTTCAGAATATTCCTTTTGGTTCTGAGAAGCGTCTAATTATTGCTAAGGAAGGCTTTGACCCTTATCCACGCTCTTCTCCGAAATGGGAGTTTTTCTGTCGCACATATGTCATACTCGTATTTATATTGCCAAAATCAGCGTACATCTTGGAGGCGATGATGATGGCGATGATGATAACGACGTGATCCGACACACTTCAGCGATATCAGACAGCTGAAATGTTAAAGTTTATTTGATTTTGACGATAATAGTACCTGTTATTATTATTATTACTGGTGTTAAGCTTCTGATGGAATTCATGTTTTGTACCGACTGCAATAGCTGGTGAAACTACCGTTACCGTGGAGTTGTCGCCGTGTTCTTTATTTTATTTCTTCACTTGTAATATTCCGTTTTCTTTTGGGTTCGCCTACATTTTACAGAAGTGACCGTTACTTGGCGAAATGCTGCTTTAATTAGCAGCCTCCGCGACACTTTTAAGTTCATTCAGACGTTTAAAAGGGAGAGATTCCGTTTCATCTCCGGGGGATATTGCAGGTTTCATCAACGTCTTCCCGTCCTCGACGAACGAGGCTTCTCTCTCTCTCTCTCTCTCTCTCTCTCTCTCTCTCTCTCTCTCTCTCTCTCTCTCTCTGCTCTATATAAATGATGACTCGGTATATCGTAAGGTCTCAGCAGGTCTCTCGTTTCAATGGTAGCAAGATACAGCCAGCCATCATAAACTCATATATATATATATATAATATATATATATAATATATATATATATATATATATATATATATATATATATATATGACTATTTATCACATCACCGTGATTCATATACAATCAGAAAGCTGCGTCACTGTAGTCCTGATTCCTCGTCCGTCGCTGGTTCGATCCACGGGACGGTGGACTTATTATCAACTTAAAAATTCCCTTCGGTAACATATATGAAAATATATTATTTCCGAGGTAGAGTGAATTGGATATTAAAGGACGTTTGTATGAATATATATATATATATATATATATATATATATATATATATATATATATATATATATATATAAATGAGTTTATGTGTGTGTGTGTGTGTGTTTGTTTTTGTGTGTGTGTGTGTGTGTGTATGTATATATATATATATATGTGTGTTTCTATTTTGTAAGCCTATTTATGCTTTATACGTTGTTAATTTAAGTGGAATAGAATGTCTGTTGTTGGAAGGTGAGCGAAGTAAAATTATGCTAATTAATAGTGAATTCTTCTTGGAGTTTGATTTTAGATATTTTTCAGGCAGCAACAATATAATTGGTAAATGTGCCTCGAACAAGGCTTACACTAATTGAACGTACAAGTACTTTTGATTAACCCTCTTGGTGAACGTAGTCATGGTTAATGATATTGAAAATTTAGTGAAAAAGGACAAATAATGTTTTAATATATTCTGTTCAGCTGTAAAGACTTTGGTGTTGCTGCGCCTGGTATTTATGCGTACCTATGACTATTGGTATTTATGCGTACCTATGATCATTGGTATTTATGTGTACCTATGACCATTGGTATTTATGTGTACCTATGACTATTGGTATTTATGCGTACCTATGACTATTGGTATTTATGTGTACCTATGACTATTGGTATTTATGCATACCTATGACCATTGGTATTTATGTGCACATATGACTATTGGTATTAATGCGTACCTATGACCATTGGTATTTGTGTACCTATGACTATTGGTATTTATGCGTACCTATGACTATTGGTATTTATGCGTGCCTATGACTATTGGTATTTATGCGTACCTATGACCATTGGTATTTATGCGTACCTTTGACCATTGGTATTTATGCGTGCCTATGACCATTGGTATTTATGCGTGCCTATGACCATTGGTATTTATGCGTGCCTATGACCAATGGTATTTGTGCGTACCTGTGACCATTTGTTTTCAGTCTGTTTAATGGATTGTACACTAAACGCCCAATTTAACCTGGTGCAGTTATGTTAATTGCTGAGTGTAAGTCTAATGGGAATTAACCTCCTGTTTGTCTTCATGAGATACAGCTTTTAACTGCTTTCTTCTGGAGAGCTTTATGGGTTCACAATACGGATACACATTTATGCAGCCTCGTGAATGTGCTACATGTCCTTGATGTATTGAGTACCATTCAGTATCATCGTGGGCTCTCGGAGCTTCAAAGCCCTTTGTAGGCCGAGTCGGTTGAGCTTCAGACTGTCATTCGATGGGCCGGAGTGCAATTCCCGCGGCCGGCTGATGAAGAGTTAGAGGAATTTGTTTCTGGTGATAGAAATTCATTTCTCGCTATAATGTGGTTCGGATACCACAATAAGCTGTAGGTCCCGTTGCTAAGTAACCAGTTAGTTCTTAGCCACGTAAAATAAGTCTAATCCTTCGGGCCAGCCCTAGGAGAGCTGTTAATCAGCTCAGTGGTCTGGTAAAACTTAAGATATACTTAACTTTTCTCGGAGCTTCATTGTGAATCCGGAGATCTGCTGCAAGTTTCAGTTATTTATCTAAAGGGCGCTGTTTTCTAAAGTTTAACTTTCATCTGTTGTGTAGTCAGTGAGGCTTGAATTTGTTACTAGTGTCTCTTGGTATTTGTAAATGACCTCTGCCTTCGTGACATCTGCAGATTATTAACTGAGAATTATAGAACAGGTGGAGTGTCTTTACGAACTGTCAGTGAATCTAGCGAAGGTCATTTTGTATTTTCAGGAGCCCTTTCTGTAATCTTTGAAAAGTTTTTACAGTGATCAGATATAATTTTTAAGAATTTTTGCACATTTCATTTGATTCATTCCTAAGCCCTGTTTGCCTTATTGTAAGCATGGTTTACTCATCTTGAAAATTATTTCATATATATGCATAACGCCTAGTGGGTGAAGTTCGTGTCTTACCTTACAGTGAAAAGTTAACTGCTTGGCCTATGAAGTGTAAGGTGCAGTTGTGCTACCAGTTGTTAAGGGTGATCAGTTGATATGGAGAATTAGACTAAGATTATAATATGTATGTAAAGTTAGAAGTAACTTTCTTTTGAAGATGTGGAGATTATCCTTGTAATCACTGTAGAATATAAACTAAAGATCAGAAGTTTAATTTCTCTTAAGCATTTACCGTGAGAGTTTTAGAGATGGCAAGAGTAAAGATTGAGTAGACTTTGAGGTATTAACTTCAATTTTTGTATTCTCGGAAGCACGTGTCCTCAGGTAACATTTATTAACGTTCATGTCAGTGCATACCAAGTTTCACGTGTGCTTTTTAGACAATAGTGAACTTTTTTTTGTGGAATTTCCGGGTTCATATCCGCGTTTTATCGTGTTCGTTACCTTGCTATTAGTTAAAAAAAAAAAAAAATTATTTCATTAGCAGCCTGTATGTGAATTTTATCTCGATTCATGTACATTATTATGAGAGCTGTGGGTTGAAGCCAGTTATGGAAAGTACTCCAATATGAGAGATCTGTCTTTCGTCATGATTTTAAAGAATTATTCTTAATCATTGTCGCTTTCATATTTTTAACGATTTCTAATTTTGTGAAGAGAGTCATCATCAGTATCTTATGATTCCAGAATATGGAAAGCATGTTCGTGTTTGATTACTCTCTCTCTCTCTCTCTCTCTCTCTCTCTCTCTCTCTCTCTCTCTCTCTCTCTCTCTCTCTCTCTCTCTCTCTCTCTCCCCGAGTTAATACTCATTTTTGCTCCAGAAAGAAAATTAGCTGTTTCTCCTGGTTAGAGACACATATCGGCTGAGAAATTACATTTTACGAACACCGTAAATGAGAATTGAAGCTAACTTGATTTTTCGCAGAGAATCACCTCTTCTGTTAGCGATGCAATGAATTAAATCAGCTCCGATACAAGGGATGGGTGGAGCCAAGGAACGTGTTTGTACTTTGGCCGAGGCTGTAGGAAAGCCGACTCCCTGTCGAATTAGAACTAAATTATTTGCATTGCAGTACTTTCTGGTTTGTTATTCCTTCTACTTCCGCCATAATTGCCACTGCTACGACTGTTAATCCTGCCATGCCATCAGAGAGTATATATTTCTACTGCTACTTTACGCGAGTGGTATAATTCAGTATTTAGATTCTGCACTTGGACAGATAAATGTAAAATGTGGATTTATAGCAGTGGAGCATCATGGTTGTAAAGTGTAAAACAGCAACAATAATAGTATATGTAGCCAGAAAACCCCCGTTTGTTTTTTTATTTTTTTCCAAAAACAGATCAAGATATACGAAGATCCATGGATTTGCAAGGGCCGCTACCGTTGACCCAAAGGCCATTAAAATTCAAGGATCTTCAGCCCGTAAAGATTGCTGTGGCTTCTGGTGGTCGGGAAAAGCAGCTTCAAGGCCCACCGAATCCCCCACCCCACCCCACCCGACCCCACCTCGTCTACTCAGCCCTCCCAACAGTCTCCCTCCCATCCCATCTTCTCCTTCAAGAGGGCAACAGGTGCTACGTAATCCTTTTAAGGAGATTTTTTTTTTCTTTAAAAAAATGAAAATACATAAAGAAATTTTTGAAGGAAGGTTTGCCTTCCGCTTTTTGCTTCTCCAGAATTCACGATTATCTGTAATGGCCTCCTGTATAGCGTTTGAGTAAGTGTAGCTTGCCAAGGTTAGCTTGAGTCAAGAAGCAAACACAGTGGGAAGTATAATTTGGAATGCAAATAGCAAGACTTGTAAAAAGTAGGGGGAAGGAAAGTGATAAAAACTAGAAAAGGGGAGAATTTTAATTAAGGGAAGACGAAGAGCACCGTCTTGTCGTTTGTATGTATGCGTTCATTCACACACATTTTTATTCTATATTTCTATTTATAAATACAGACATACATAGATTTTATATATATATATATTTATATATATATATATATATATATATATATATATATATATATATATATATATATATATATATATATATATATTTGTCCGTAAGTAAGTACTGACACTGGTCTTATCATTTTCTCCACGTTTTAGTAAAGCAATTTCAGGTTAATATTCCTTATTTTATGTTCAAACTTCACACACACACACACACACACACACACACACACAAAAAATATTTTCAGCAAGAATAGTGGAGTGATGGAAAATACTCAAAAAGTTAATGTATTCAATCTTGCTCCTCCTCACTGGTTTTTTGTCTTATCTCTCAACAAATTAATAATGGAATGTAATTTTTTAGTAAAAATTTATTGGCACTTCCGTAGTGTAACTATTTTGTGTTATTTTGAAGTGCTCTCTTAGACATGAAAATATTTCTTAGCCACTTATTGATTCAATTCAGATATTCTATCTTGTACAGTAGTTACAAAGAAACGGTCGCTGTTGGAAACTGATATAATTAGTGTAATCTGTAATGTTGTTAGTGATTGTTGGCCTTCCTTATAACACCTTTCTTTAATTTCTACCTTTTTATTAATAGTAGTTGTTAACAGTGTCTTTTGCAGCATGTAGCGTTCTTAAATTCTGTAAAGGCAATAGCTGAGAGTTTGTCCAATGAACTTTTAAGGCTCGTCGCTGCATGATCTGATACTTGATAGGCACCAACGTAGTCCATTTTTGCTGGAATTCTGTAATTCTGGTAGAAATGCTCGCCGTATTTAATCTTCTCTGCTGGAGTGGGCTCTCTGATTCATGCAAAAGCATAGCTATAAATGAAGACGAAATGGTGAAAGCGTTGTTGATGTTTTAGCGCATTAACAGTTAATGTATTGTTAACGTTTCTCTCTCTCTCTCTCTCTCTCTCTCTCTCTCTCTCTCTCTCTCCCCTGACTTGGCTTGTCTTTTTGGTAATTGAAGATGTTACCTTATAACTAACCGGTCAAACGTTATGATAAGAGAGTAAACAGGCCTTTTTCATCTCCAGTAGAAAGTATGAATTCGATAGACATCTGTATGAATGAGCTTACGTAGACTTCTGTCCTTTGTATCGTGACCTGTTGGAACGGCCTCTCTGCAATCTCATGGCCGTTAGACCGCTCGAATCCTGCCACGGAAGGCCACAGTCTTCATATATTTCTCACTCGGGTTCAAGGTTTGCAGTGATACCGTATCCAATGAGTACAGGGAATTTTACAACTTAGAAAGTTATTTTGGTTATTAAGATACATATATATCTGGCAAAAGTGACAAGTAGATTCATATATATATATATATATATATATATATATATATATATATATATATATATATATATATATATATATATATATATAATGTGTGTTTGTGTTTGTGTGTTAGCGGTATCTGGACAGTTATAATAGTCATATTTGTGATATAAATCTTTTGATGAATATAATTACTTGAAATACTGTCTTTTATATATAGCTGCAACCCACTACAGGCAACTTTAATAAACAGATAAGAATATCTGAAATAATTAGTATCATGTCAAAAATAAGTATTGGAACATAATATACACCCTACCAGGTTAATAACAAGTTAACAGTTAACTCTTCACTGATAAGGCAAGGCTCGTGACTACACACACACACACACACACACACATACACAAACATACACACACATATACTATATATATATATATATATATATATATATATATATATATATATATATATACATACATACATACATACATATACACATATATACTGTATACATAACTAGATAGAATAAATAGGTAGATAGATATATAGGCAGATAGATAAACTAAAAACTAAAACGGTCATTGATGTGGATTAAAGGTGTTTCAACTGGTACCATTATGTGGCCAATGTTTTCTTCTATTTTGGGATTAGGATTCCCTTCCTTCAGTTGTTACTGGCGACGTGGATGTTACAAAAAGACGGAAAGGTAAGGGACGAAGTAGATTGACGCGTTATTTGTAAGTTTAAAATATCCGTGTGTTCTTTTAACAAGTAAAGGAAAAAATATCTTTTGAAAAACAAAATGAAAAATCAACTTAAAAACAATGAATTCTAAAATAAACACACTATATATATATATATATATATATATATATATATATATATATATATATATATATATATATATATGAGAGAGAGAGAGAGAGAGAGAGAGAGAGAGAGAGAGAGAGAGAGAGAGAGAGAGAGTACACCGCTTGCAACAATATTTGCCAGGTCTGAATTACACTAACGTCGTCTTTACGTCTTTGGTTTTCCAGATCATTCTCACCTCCCCGTCCCCTGTCGTAAACTAAAAATTTTCCGTCTGTTGTTTCGAGCGGCAGTTTTAGTTTCTCTCTCCCCGTTTACTCGTCTATCTTTTTCATTTTCTCTTCCGTCCCCTTTGCATCGCCCAGTTGAGGCTTGATGTGATCTCTCCATCATAGCTTATTTTGTTCCCTTTATAGTGTGTGTTTGTAGGTGTGTTCCTGTCTGGAAATAACGGAATGTGGAGCCAAAGAGGTGTTGAATGTTTTCATGATTTTTGTTTCAATGGTATAAGTTGCTTTTTTTTATAGATATTTTACCCCTTCAGGAAATGATTTGACTTACGTTGAACTTGACACATTTAATTTCGAATTGTTGCCTTGACCGTTCATATTCCTTTGGTATTAAAACTTCGAGCCTCATGGGGAGTCAGACCTACGCGTAACTAGAAAGAGGAGGAAACGTGATAGAGAGTCTGTATGTCCTTTTTCCTATGTTCTTGTGTCCATTAGTGCCAACGAGTATTCCGCAGTGTGCCAACTGGGCCTCTAAATATGATAGATGATGTACACAACATGAACAAGCACGCTTTAAATGTTATTTGCTATAGCATCCGTTTGTTTTTCCCTAGTTTCGAATGCTTCCTGTCATGGGATTTCAGAGGAAGTTGTATCGACTGCAAACGCTCGTAGAAGTTGGCTCTTGCTAAGCGAAATGTGTCTGTTCAAGCACATTAGTTCAGTGACCTCTGTGACGCGCCGATTCATGACTGTTCTTGAAAGCTCCTTAGTCATGACGTCGTAGAGGCTGAATGACCGACTGTGGAAGGAAGAAATACTTTAATGAGTGAGATCAATTTCAAACAGAAATGATGGCAACGACATCCAGATCAGTTTTCATCATCCTGATGAACCACGTTCATGGAAATCTTCTGAATGGGAGTATGTGGGTAGGGGATAGGGGTAGGGGTGGTGGTGAGGGGTAGGGGTGGAGGAGAGCGGCGTAATAAGGACAGGGAAGAACCGGGGCGCAATACTTTCATATAGCTAAGTAAATAATAATAAGGCCGGTTGTCACGAAATGAAACCCCTATGAATGCCGTGCCGGGCAGCAGCACAGCGGGACCAAATTAGTAGCCGACCTCGTTGCTCGTTCAACCTCAGTCCTGCCTAAAACTGCGCTCTTATTGATGTATCCTAATGAAAATCGCATGAAATGGAGCGCACAGCAGACACGCGCACGCACCACACAACCGAACGGGTATATCCGTGCACACGCCGTGACAGCATACCCTTTGCGGACAGACATACACGCGTGCACACGGTCTGAAACGTACAGGTGGGCCGCTGGTGCCTAGCCCAGCCGTGACACGCGAGGGGTCGTGAGTCACGCAATGCATACCTGGAGTTGCAGCCCTCACCTGTCAGGCTGTGAAGGAGGGTGCTGGCATGCAGAAGGGAGGAAGACCGAAATGTTGATACACACAAGTAAAACGCTTATAAAGACGTTAAAGGACGCGGTCACAAAATAGGGCTCGTTTGTGCACCGCACGAAATTTCCCGGTATTGAGGGAATGGCGGTGTTAGGCTACATTTTGCTCGGCTTTCCTTGAACTTGTTTCCTCATTCCTTTGGTTGAAAGCTCGCCTCTGTTGGACAGTACTGAATGGGGAGCTGGGTTCCAGGTGAAGAGTCAGCGTACAGTTGTTATATTCACGTTTATCCATTTGATAAAAGCGACTGTGGTAGAGCGTGATTGATATGACTTTTTATTCAAGCTTTTTTCAGTCCGACTTGTGATACAGCCATGCTTCGATCAATATTTCCTCATGTCTTATTTCTGTCTGTATTTTATTTATATTCTAATGTCTGCACGTGGCCAGTATTTCAGTGACGTTTAGTACTTTGTCTTTCCTAAAGTTCTTTCGGGATTGGAAGACCTTGAGTAGAATAATATCAAGCTTTGTCATTACATGAAAGATGTATCATACTCATGCACATATTTACATATTGCACCTCGAGAAAATAATGGATCTCGTGTTGCAACGCCCTCATGAATAATGTCAAGTTAACAGCCTTAACTTTTATGAGAAAGTTACATTTACTCATGGTGTTAGTGGTGCGCGCCCACATACACACACACACACACACACACACACACACACACACACACACACAGATACGAATGTATTTATACGAATTGTTCATGCACTGTAAATGAGGTTCGTTAATCTGGTATATAATACGATATATGTACGTGTGTTTGTTTCGTTGGTGTCGAAAATAGGAATACTTTTCAATTATAAAAGGAAGTGATCTTTGATTTAATTTTTTATATTAGAAATATTATGGGATTCATCTTTGAATTAAGATTACTCGTTTACATTTTGTTCCTTAAAACTCATCGGAAAATCAAAAAACGTTTAAGTCTCATCTTCGTGATGTGGTCCTGTGAGGAGTGAATGTACTATATTTTGATAACATTTTATTATGTTGATTTACTCAATGGTTTCCATTTTTCTATACCTGCCTTGTTTCTGTTCTCCCTTGCTTTACTTTGCCTTGCTTTTATTCTGTCCTGTTAATGAATGGCCTGGATCAGTGTTTTTCACAGTGTCCGTATTTCTTCACACTCGTAAAAATAAACTACTATACTTAACAGAGGAGGGAGGATTTTGTTCAACACCGATTAGCTGGTTGCGACACTATCCTAACAAGTGTAATGTGTACTATTTTTTTTTTTTCAATAGCTGAGCTTCATTTATGCTGCCCTGCGCGTCTTATTAACATTTCTTTGCCAGACTTGGCCTCCCCATTCTTGGAAAGATGACAGTGTACTTCTCCAGCAGGAAGACTAGTTATGATACCCAGCAGAAATATCACCTTCTCATGAAATCTCTCTCATATAGTGTTCTCCTTCCGCTCTGTTGTCGTCTTGTCTTATGCTTTCTTCTTCGTGCTTCTCATTAGTCTAATGCATCTCTCTCTCTCTCTCTCTCTCTCTCTCTCTCTCTCTCTCTCTCTCTCTCTCTCTCTCTCTCTCTCTCTCTCCACATTCTGTGATAATCGATAAATTTTCATTGGTAGCCAGACTTCATCCTGTTTCCCCTCGCTAATTATATTTCTTCGATGTGTCACCTGTTCAGATTATTGCGTTTATGGCGATTCAAGATCGAGTCTCTTGCCTTCTGTTTTGGCAAAGCCTCTGAAAATGCAGTGAGTGTTTGGTTGTGTTTGTTTCGGCCATTATAATCTATATAAAGAATTCACTGACGACACCAAATCACACTTCCCTCCTTGGAACGGTTCTGACTGTATTAAAGGATGGTATCCAGCTATTTAAAATGACATAATTCTATTATCTATCTATCTTTCAAAAATACTTCACAAGCAGAGTCTGAACAGAAGAGATGCTGAGATTCACTTTGTATTTCCCCGAGCTCAGAAATGAGAAGTGCGAATAAAAATGGAAGAAAATTGGGTTAAATGTTATTAGATAAGTTCACATCAGTTTCTGATTAAACACTCGTATGATGTTTTGATTGGCAGTTGACTATATAATGGCTTGGATTTAAGCTGAAATAACTGTTTTTAATTAATAACTGAGAGAAAATTCGCAGCAAGGCAGTGGAATTATTGGTATGTTAATTATATGAATAACTAAAACCAATCATCGTTTTTTCATGTTCTAGACGATAGAAATAAGATGTCACTGAGAAGACCGAAAAGTTAATATGGTCATGAACCTTCTCTCTCTCTCTCTCTCTCTCTCTCTCTCTCTCTCTCTCTCGTTTATTTCTTGAATTGGTGTACATAGATTTGTATGGTATCATAGCATTAGAGTAGAAGCTGTATAAGTCTCAGGCTTTGCTGGGAAGAGGGTAAATGCAAATTCATAAATCTTTCGAAATATTAAGTTACGTGATGGGGGAATATAATGCTACTCTACATAGTCTTGCGCTTTTCCCTTAATTATTATGATATTTATCAACAGCTGGTTTGAAGTGTAAACATTTATTTTTTGTTTCATAATTGCTCATGGTTTTCATCTGCATTTGACTGTATTCCTCCTCATTTGCTTCGGTTTTTCTTTTTCTTATGTGGACATACAGTTGTGTGGAAGTTTGATTCGAGCGAAGATGTGTGCATCGGTAACAGGAAACACAATGTGGAAAATGACTTTTTTCCCTGATGCTTTCATCGTGAATTTCATCTTTCTGCACAAAGCATCTTTTTTTCTTTTGTGTCATTTTCCTCCTCCTGTTTAGAATGTTCCACGTACAGTAGAATTGAAGTGAATAGTGACGTCATGTGAATTATTAATTCAAAGCGGTTTTGCATTATGCTTGAAGTTTTTTCAGGTGTTGATTATCAGTATTTTTATGGAAAGTTATACCTTCGAGTGATATCAGTCCTGTTGCATTGCTGCCCGAAAATTGTGACAAATACAACATTGTTTGACTTTTAATATTTCTTGGTCATAATACCCCATTCTTGGGGTATTATTACCATGAATTGAGAAACGGCACAGGATTTCGATGTTGGCTCACAAACGCGCGCTCACAGAGGCACACACGCTCCCACAAACTTCGCTTCTCTTCAGTAAACGATGGATCCAAACATACAATTGAAAGGCAGAAACAATTAGCTAGTGCTTTAAGTAAATGGTGAAGTAAGGGAGAATTATTAATTGTGCAGAAATCTCCCGTAGCATTAGCCACTTCTTACACCCTTCCATAATGTTCATCAGCAGCGCTTCCTACCACGACCGCCCTGTCCAGATACACACACACACACACACACACACACGTTTCATATATATATATATATATATATATATATATATATATATATATATATATATATATATATATATATATATATATATATATATATTCAATTATATATAAATATATATATTTATATACATACAGTATAATATATATATATATATATATATATATATATATATATATATATATATATATAAATATTTGAATATGAATGAATGCATAACCATCAGATTTAAGAGCTGTGTTGGTGACGAATAATAACTTTCCGCTCTAAAAAAAACCTGACAAGATACATGTCTGTCAAACTGACAGTAGTAGCAATTCTGTTTTTCATTGTTGACAAGAGACGCAGAACTTCAATTCGAATGTCAGTGATGGTGATACTGCATATTGTATCGTGTGAATAACGTGTACAGTGATTTTGATATGCAAAATGTCTGATGTTTCAGCGTGCGTTGTTGATTCGCTAGTGTTGCTCAACTCTACGATTTGCAATGCCTGCATCTCTCTCTCTCTCTCTCTCTCTCTCTCTCTCTCTCTCTCTCTCTCTCTCTCTCTCTCTCTCTCTCTTTAATCAGGACTGAAGTTTTTCTCATTATCCTGACGATGATATCGACTCTCTCACATAAGGATGATGCACTCTCTCTCTCTCTCTCTCTCTCTCTCTCTCTCTCTCTCTCTCTCTCTCTCTCTCTCTCTCTCTCTCTCATTAGGATGATGCTCTCTGTCTCAGTCTCTCTCTAATCAGGACTGAAGTTTTTCTTATTTTATAATCACGACAATGATATCGATTCTTTCATAAGGATGGTGTCTCTCTATCTCTCGTGTCGCTCATTGGGATGATGCTCTCTCTCTCTCTCTCTCTCTCTCATTAGTATGATGGCTGTCTCTGTCTCTCTCTTATTAGGATGATGGTCTCTCTCTCTCTCTCTCTCTCTCATTAGGATGATGGTCTCTCTCTCTCTCTCTCTCTCTCTCTCTCTCTCTCTCTCTCTCTCTCTCTCTCTCTCTCTCATTAGGACAATGATTTCGAAACCTCTAACAACAGCGGTGAGTGTAAGTTGCGCCATAACAGGAGGAATTCCGTAATTTGATGACTGGAGTTGCTTAATTACGAGTGAGACAGTGTGATGTTATGCTTTATGCCGACAGGTGGTGCTGTAGTATCGAGTGTTACTGATTGAGGCTTTTTCATTTGTATGGCCCTCACGGGTTTTCTTAACTACCGCCAGTTTTGTCAAAAGTAGAAATCAGTGGAGGAAATAAATAAAAATAAATTAAATCCATCTAGATTCATCAAACATCGCACTGCTGCATTAGGCGTGAGAATCGGCAACCACTGTTTCACACGGTTTCTGAAGATTGCTTAGCCCATTATTGGGTAGTTATATTAGCAAATTTGTCGTCTAGACGTCGTCTGAATGTTGTGTATACTTATGCCAGATGCTTAGAATCCAGTAATCCTTTTGAAACTAGTTTTTAGTTTTCTGTAAAAAAAAAAAAACTTTGTGCTGGCTTTGTCTGTCTGTCCGCACTTTTTCTGTCCGCCCTCAGATCTTAAAAACTACTGAGGTTAGAGGGCTGCAAATTGATATGTTGATCATCCACCCTCCAATCATCAAACATAATAAATTGCAGTCCTCTGGCCTCAGTAGTTTTTATTTTATTTAAGGTTAAAGTTAGCCATAGTCGTGTTTCTGTCAACGGTATAGGATAGGTCACCACCGGACCGTGGTTAAAAGTTTCGTGGGCCGCGGCTTATACAGCATTATACCGAGACCACCGAAAGAGATTTATTTTCGGTGGCCTTGATTATACGCTGTAGCGGCTGTACAGAAAATTCGATTACGCTGAAGAAACTTCGGCGCACTTTTTACTTGTTTTATATCCAGAACGCAGGTGCTCCCACATTTATTAGCTATGAAATTTTATTCTTCGGAATTTACTTCATGATATAATGTAATATATATAAACTTTCTTAGTACTCAAGTCGTTTTAAAGCTTTTCTGCGTCCGATTAATCGGGACTTTCATATTGTATATTGCTAATCTTATTCTAATGAGTTTATCTTTAAAGTGCCAGTATTGTAGTATTTTGGAATTTCGTGCAAATTTTGAATGTGTCTTTCGAAAGTGCCGTCGTTCGACAGATATAGCCAATGAGCCCGATTTTGCTTTACTGTAGTAGATCCTTATTGTGTTTTTCCCCTTCTTTAGGGTGAAATTGTTTTCGATTTCAAACAATTCTGTCTTTCAATCCCGTGGCTTGTTGAGTTTAGAGACACTATAACCTTTCCCTTTTCTGGCTTCTGTTACATTCAGCGGTCTGCTTCCCCACTGGCATGATAAGATGAGTAATTCAGGGATTGGTCAGTTTGGTAAAAGTAAGCCCCTTCGGTCTTTCACTAGAGAGAGAGAGAGAGAGAGAGAGAGAGAGAGAGAGAGAGAGAGGACTCTTTTTACTGAAGAGTGTCATAAGAATTTATAAAAGCTGTCATTTGGTTAGTCAACGTCATCCAAGAGTATTGAGGGAAATTACTGTTTTATTGGCGATTAAAATAAACCTCTCTCTCTCTCTCTCTCTCTCTCTCTCTCTCTCTCTCTCTCTCTCTCTCTCTCTTGATGTGGTAAAATGAGAAAAAATGGCCCTGGGGATTAATTAGGATGCCATGGCTTTAAAGATGGAATTTAGTTGTGTGTAGCTCTGCTCACTCATGTGATATTCATGCGCAATGTTGCCGACTCCCCTTGCGCAGTTCTGCGTTATGATCCTGCGCAGCTTCGGGTCTTGTGCGGTCAACTGCAACGCCGCCGAGGTCGTGACATGACTTTTTATATCTGCGGTAATTTTTGTCTTACAGTCATCATCCGTATCATCCCTAATGGGATTAACTGAGAATTTTGCTTTTGATAGCCTAGAAGATTTAGGAGAATATACTATATATATATATATATATATATATATATATATATATATATATATATATATATATATATATATATATATATATATATATATATACACACACATAGTACATACACACACATATACGCGCGGAAGTGTGTTTATGTGTTCCTGTGTGCTTGTACGTGTTTGAGCGTGTGTGTGTGTATGTTTATGTTTACAGATAATATCTCGGCCATTTTGTAATTTGTTGAATAGTCAGGTTGGTCATGCACAAAGGAACCTTATATTTGCCATTTTTTTTTTTTCGTGAATTTCACAGTCACTCTGTGTTGCTCGCCACGACAAGTAATGGAGATGTGTCACGATGTTTGTCACATTTTTGTCACACTCATGGTCCGAAGTTTCATATTTACTGGCACTGTATTTTTAAGTGATTAAGCAAGTGTTTCTTCTCGGAAGACTGCGTATCTCTTTTTTTTTTCTATGGGGACAAATTTTTGCTACGAATATATGGAGCTCTTGAGGCGTGACAGCTGACAGGATCTGCAGTTTTATTTATAGATGAAATTGACTGAGTAATTGACTTATTTATTAATTTAAACTGGCGTTATTAAAATCTATGTCCCCATTTAATAAATTTATGTGAGATATAAGATATGTGTAACTCTGTTGACTTGAAGATATCTAAATACATATTAATCTTTCCCTAATGTTTCACTGTAATTTGCACATTAACAGCCAACCAACCTTTCCCGTACTTCAGCGAAATAAGCAGTGTCGTTTCTCCAAAGTTTACAAATGTTGTAAGGCAAATCAGCAGCGATATATCTAAGTCAATATACGTCGTTACTCTCTCTCTCTCTCTCTCTCTCTCTCTCTCTCTCTCTCTCTCTCTCTCTCTCTCTCTCTCTCTCTTCATCTGCGGTATTTGTTGTGTGTGCTGGATTTGGTCAGTCCAGGTACTAGTCAGTCGTGCCTTACAATATCTGTCCCTTTTTATTATAAAGCATTGTGAAGGTACGAGGCTGTGAAGCATCAATGCAAACTTCTGTGCAGAAACTTCTGCATGTTTTGTATATGGAGTTCATACGTTATTCACCAGTTTGAAGGTGACAGTGGCAATGGTTGTCCTAAATTTTGTATGAAACCACCCATTATTAGGGAAAGCGAAATAGTTTCGCTGTTTTCTTTTGTCCTGAGCTGGAAATGGTACTTGGTTACCAGTCCCATTGGCCGTTGCTTTATGCATATATATATATATATATATATATATATATATATATATATATATATATATATATATATATATATATATATATATATATATATATATACATACATATATATATATATATATATATATATATATACATGTATATATATATATATATACATATATATACACACACACATGTATGTATTTGTGTGTGTATCAGGCTTGGGTCCTAGTACTTGTGCTTGAACTTAGGTAAAAAATTGTGAGTAACTGTACTTTTACTTCAGATTTTGAAAGTCAATGTATTTGTACGTGGGCCAAAATACTTGAAAAATTGAGCACTTTCAAGTGCCTTTCAAGTATATTACAGTAATAATTTTGCAGGTACTTTAGCATAAGTAATTAGATAACTATGACTGCTTTTACTATGAGTAAGCATATTATAGTAAGACATTTGACTTAAATCAGTGTAAAAAGGTAGGTATGCAAGTTATTAAATGATGATAGGAAAAATTTTAAGTTAGCATCAGCTATAGCTATTAATGTAAAGCAGTTGTACTCTACTACCTGGCAACTCTCTTGCTGTAGGTGCCTGGTTTATCGAGTTGAACACAATCACCCTTATGGGGTAGGAAGTTTCTTTAATAGAAACTTGATATTTTTGTTAACAACACTAAGAATATAAATCAGCTAGATATTGTGCTGTACATGTGAAAATTTTGACTTTCATATTGAACACCATTAATGTCTTGACCTCCATATAGTATTAAAGTTTTTCGTCATATGGATGCTGGCGTGGCTATATGTATTTTGGCCTATAAATACAAATTTGTCAGAACCCGGCTCAAGAAATGATTCTAGACAGTGATTTGGTCATATGTGGCCTTTTTTTTACTATTAAAAAAGACAAATAAATGTGACAGCTGACATAACCTTCCCAATAACAGGCTGCAAACTTCAGTCACCCCAAGTGATAGTTTGAGAGCAACCATAATTTTATATTCCATTTCCTTATTCCGTGTAGTATGAACTCATCTTTACATGAGCATTTAATAGGAATTTGTCAGGATGGTTAAAAAAATATGAAGATTTTTTACTTAAAAAATTTCAAATTTTCTCAAAATCGAGCCAGATTTTTGAGTGTAAACTCATATAAGGCTTCGTACGACAGGGAACATGATTCCTTTCCAAATGAAACTATTCATCATGGGAAGGAAACATCAAGAAATGGACAACTGCCTTTTCGAACCTTCGATCCATCCTTGAGTCCACCATTTGCATTATCCAAGGTTTCAGTTTTCTAATGAAGTTTGAGATTTTCGTCAATCTCTCTACCCAACTGTCTGCTGAACTCAAGATGCTGGCTGATCTCGAACTGCCCGCGTGATGTTTGCACTCCTCCCTGAAGCTGGGCTTGCAAAGCAGCATTTTCTTCTGTTAGGTTTTCCTTCAGTGTCTCGAGATTAGCTACGGCGTCAGCCACATTTTTTCCTCTTGACGTCCTTCAGTAACACAGGCAAGGAAAGTCTCTCTCTGGAGCGCTGTTTCACAAAGCATGCCAGTAGACCTTCGAAGAAGCTTGCAAAAGGGCCAAGTTTTACGAGGACGACCAAGAGAGGCTGGGAGTTTTGATATTCGTAATGATCACCTCTGTAACAAAATCCAAGAGTATAGGCAACGGATATAGATGATATAATGAGGAAAATAGAAGAGCAAGAGAGGTTGGAAATATCAACTGTGGAGCATCAGGTAAATATCTTGAACGAGAAAACGGGACAGTTGGAGAACACGAATACCCAGGTGATCCAACCAATCTACCAAGTTAAAAGAAGAAAGTAGAAGACTGGAGGGCGCTAATGATAGACACTACAGAACGAACGAGATCGTGTCGTGGAGAAGGTGAATGACTCGAGAAGCAGATTGCAGAGTTGAAGATGAAACTGGAAGAGACGAAACAAGAAAGGACGGCTATGAACAGTTAAGTAAATTCCTTGAACTGGGAAGTCCACCGGATGGTGAAGACTCACAACGAATTACGTACTCAGGCTGCCGATCTGCAAGCGCAAGTGATGGACAAGGAGAGGAAAGCTTGTGAGTTAAAGGAAGAAAACAGAAGAGTAAAGAATGGTGCGGAAAACGAAATAAAAAAATCTGAAAGACCGCTTAGATTCTAAGCGGTCTTTCAGATTTTTTTATTTCGTTCAAGAGATCTTCTAAGCCTTAAAGACCTCTCGAACGAAATTTAATATCTGCGGAAGGTCAGGGAACTTCGCTGTAAAAAGAACGATCCCAAAGATCAAGTATTTAAACATGAGTTGGATAATACGATACTTGATGATATGAAGATGGACAAAATCAAGGAAGACATTAATCATCTAGGTATAATAGAAGAGAAGGAATAGCCCGTCTAAGACGAGATTGTTGACTTAGAGAAGAAATAAAAGAACTGAGGAATGTTGGTCACACAAAGGCAGGGAAGGAAATGGAACAGCAAGTGCAAGTAAAAATATAAATTTGAAGAATTTTAACGGTGCAGAAAGAGGAAAAAAGTGTGTAAACAACTCACCTACATTTTAGTTACTATACATTAAATATGCTTATGAAATGGCGCAGTTTTGGAAGAATCTTAATTTTTAGGTGTTTTGGTCATATGTGGTTTTTCTTTTTTTGCTGCTAAAATTAAAAGAAGGCCGATAAATGTGATAACTTACATAACCTGTCCAATAACAGGCCGCAAACTTCAGTCACTCTAATTGATAGTTTTAGAGCAACCACAAATGTTATTCAGTGGGGGGATTAAGGATTAAGTGTACGATCCAACCGGGTCTCTCGCAGGGTGAGCTTAATACAGTAATTATTTTGTTTAATTTTGCCACTTTTAGTTACTAGGGTAATCATTAATTGTGAACTTAGAAAATCATAATTGTCTTGTATGTTTTTCTAAACTGGAAGTATCACATTATTTGTTTGTGAAGGAAATGTATTTTATGTTATTAAAATTTGTATTATTGACTAAACTAGAAAGTTTAATAGAATTGTTATCATTATCATCACTTGTGAGCTGGCTCACTCGTGATCACCTTCGTTCAGTCTTGACGCTGTGGGTAGCTCTTCACTCTTAGGCACAGTGGGCTGAGGTTCACTATCACACTCTAAGATCTGAGAAGTACACAGACACTAGTGAAGGGCAAAGCTATATTCGTTTCGGTAAGATCATTGTAATATATTTCCATAATATGCATTTTCATTAGATATTTGCTACTTAATTTGCAATAAACATGTGTATAAAAATGTTAGGTAAGTGTTGAATAGTACTTGTAATTGTAATTACATACATTGTTAAGTCTTTGGATTTTTACTTAAGTACTCAGCAAATCATCCGTACCTGTTCCCGTAAATTTCTTCAGTACTGGTACTTGAATCTATCCCTGGTGTGTTTGTATTGTCAAAATTTTTACTAATGATATTTATTTTACTTTATAGTTATTAGTTTGTGAATAACAATTAATTTAGATATTAATGAGTTATGTGATTTAATACCTGAAAATACACAAACAAGAACGTACAAACACACATACACCCACCCATCACACACACACACATACACATGTGTGTGTGTGTCTGTTTATATATTAGTGTTAATTCTTTCTTTTCTTATAGAAAAACAACGCATGAAAACGACGTACATTTTATGACCTATTTGAAAAAATGGCATATCATGGGATATTTTGTCATTTCTTTGTCGAGAGGTACAAGATGTGTTAGATAAATCTAAATGTATTTTTTTTTACAATGCTACCGTTTTTATCGCTGTATAAAGAGTGCGGTGAAAGTTAGCATTAATTTTGTGACGATTTTGGAAGTGAACATTTCATTTTCATCATGAGGCCGTGATTATTCCTGATCAGGACGAGCTAGAAAATTATTATGTAATAGATTATGTGTTATTTCGGGATCAGACATCAAAATTCTGTTCATATGAATGAAGTACGAATGAGATTTCTAACGTCTGGGGAAAATTGACGGTGAAATGAACTTGTTTTTCGTTATTGGTGGCATGCCACATATTTGATGAAGTTACCTATTAGTTACGGGTATTCACTGTACACTTAGGCTTTGTGATTTGTTATGATAGTAATGTGTGTATGTGCATTATTGGAATTCAGTTTTGACAGAAAATATTTTATAAAATATTTTATATATATATATATATATATATATATATATATATATATATATATATATATATATATATATATATATATATATATTCAAAATTAAGTTGTTTCATCTGATATTGTATGGTCCCCGATGAAAGGCCAGACACCGATTACTTTGACATTCATATAATTGTCGTTCATTGTGGAGATTTTCTGTTTTCTTTTTCAAATTTAAACAGTTTTTTAGTTTTCTGTAAAAGAAAATTATTGCGCCGTCTTTGTCTGTCCGTCCGCAATTTTTTCTGTCCGCCCTCAGATCTTAAAAACTACTGAGGCTAGAGGGCTGCAAATTGGTATGTTGATCATCCACCCTCCAATCATCAAATATAATAAATTGCAGCCCTCTAAGCCTTAGTAGTTTTTATTTTATTTAAGGTTAAAGTTAGCCATGATCGTTCATCTGGCACCGCTGTATGTGCCAACAACAAAGTTTACCAACGGGCCGTGGCTGAAAGTTTCATGGACCGCTGCTGAGAGTTTCATGTGCCGTGGATGAGAGTTTCTTACAGCATTATACGTTGTACAGGAAACTCGGTTTCTTCGGCGCATTTTTTACTTGTTATTTTTTGCTGATAGTTATGTGAAAACTGTATCGCATTAAATGTGAGTTTTTATAGTGAGTGCAATCTTATCAGATATGATGAAATTTCAGTCGAATGAAAATGGCTACTTTAGCTTTTATTAAACCTTTCCACGGTCTAATTTGAACTGTGGTAAAACTTTTGATGAAAAAAAAGGTAGATTGTTCTATATGAAAACGCTGAGTCCGTGGTATATTGAGAAACAAGGACGAAGGTTTTTGGTTAAAAAAAGATTTTAATAAAACAAAACGTTCTTTAATAGTGAAAATTGAGCAACTCTTATAGGTGTAGAAATATCAATGAAAGAATGTCTTCAGGCTAGAAATGAACAAACAAAAACTATTTTTTTTAGCCAAAATAAAGAACGAACGAACGTTTTGGGAGGTGAGAAAGCTCGGATAATTGTATCCAAAGTTTTGCAGAAGTTAAGCTGCCCTAGCCTCTGCAGAGTCGCCGGACAAGTTGTAAACAAAGGCTGGCTAATGAAGAACTGTCCTTGGACATGGACAGGCAAACATTGTCTTTTGTCATTCCGTAAACTCTCTTCTCTCTCACCTACTCTTGAATTTTTCTTTTTTCTTTTTACCAGGAAACGACTTTGATATTAGGTTGAAGG
Organism: Macrobrachium rosenbergii; assembly: GCF_040412425.1. Lineage (NCBI taxonomy): Eukaryota > Metazoa > Arthropoda > Malacostraca > Decapoda > Palaemonidae > Macrobrachium > Macrobrachium rosenbergii. The sequence continues at coordinate 23,982,031 of NC_089769.1, forward strand.
AATGTAATCCCTCTCTCTCTCTCTCTCTCTCTCTCTCTCTCTCTCTCTCTCTCTCTCTCTCTCCAGTCGGTGGTACTAAAGGATAGAAATAACTCTGTCTGTCAGTGATATGCTTAGTGATGATAACTTTCTTTTTGTCTATGAGGTTAAGGTATGGTAATTCTGTCCCTCTTTTGATTCTGAGACTAAATGATACTAACAATCTCTCTCTCTCTCTCTCTCTCTCTCTCTCTCTCTCTCTCTCTCTCTCTCTCTCTCTCTCTCTCTCTCGCAACTTCATAATAAATTTATGCACGGACGTTATTGCAGTGTATCTCATGGAAGCGTGATGTCTCTTGCAGATGAGTGCGGGGTCAGCTGCAGGCACCGCCGTGACACGGGTGTTGGCCGTAGACCATGATAAGGGGGACAATGGGAGACTGTCCTACTCCATTGTTGAGGGTAAGTCGTACAAAGGAGGTAACCAACTGTTGGTGCACATCTCGAAACAATGCCACCAGGCTACTGCTGCTTTTCCTTCTGGTTAGGGAGATTTCATTTTTTTCTTACCCCCGCCCCCAACCCTCCCATCCCCTTCTTCCACCTTCCCACCCCCCTTTTTTTGCCCTTGAGTAAGAGGTGGCGTTTTCTCGTCTTTACTTGTTTTATCTCACTTTGTCCTTGTTCCGTTTATGCGCTTTCCTTTGCCCTTGTATACTTACTTTTTTCCTTTGCCCTTGTGTTTGTTACCCTGCACCAGTTATGTGAAAGACTTAATTTTCCAGACGTGTAGCGTAAGCAGGTATGACTTGATAAATGGTCTGCTTTACAATTAAAAGGTCCTCAGCTATGAAGAATTCTGGAAAGCATGTCAACATTTAGAGAGCTCTCTTTGGTGTAAGGGTTTCGTGGAAGTTATGAATCTGTAAATAGTCGAAAGAAGATAGTTGGGAGATATGATGTAGTTGACACTAAACTAATTTCAGTCCCTAAGGAATCTTTGTTCATGTGTTGTTTAAGCAAACGAAATTTAATAGATAGTCTTTGTCCACATTGTCATTGTAATGTTTCAGGAATATTTGAACAGAAGAAACTTTGTTTATTTCTTCTTGTCTGTGACCGGAAGACAAACGATCATTTCAGGATTGCATGGTAAATGTTATTGTTTACACAGTAATGAACTATGAAGTTATTTAATTAGGCAAAAGCATTAACACAAGAAGATTCCTGATCTCGGTTCCCTGTTCATATGAAGCGACTGTGTAATTTAAATTCCAAATTCTGCTACCCACTGACAAAAACATAGACGAAGAGGCCACACCACCAAAATAGTGGATTATTGATGGATGATTTCAAGTCTGCAAAAAAATGATCATCATTGGCACTCAGGACAACTTCCTTCTGAGTAAAATCGAGCTTTGTCTTCTTCGCCAAAAGGGGCTTTATTGCCGATCTTTGCCGGCGATCTCTCCTCTCAGCAGTAGATGAGGTCTCACAGACTCCACGAGTGTAATAAATAAATTCCCTCCCTCACGCATTCCTTGGGTTCATTGATCTCATTTTTATTTGAGGCTCGTACCCTCAGGACAGCTATAACAATGCAGTCATCTTTCTCCACTTGCTTCTGCCCCTCCCCGCTACACTTATAAGAAAAAAGAAAGAAAAAAGATCTCTCATTTTAGCGCTACTTGCAACTTGTCGTCTGCTCTTTTAAACGGTGTGATTTTTAATGACCTCTTTTTTTAAGTAGATATAATTCAGTAACCGGGGTCACTTAAGCGAGTGTATATCAGATCCAGTGGCTACCGGTTCATTTCACCGGTTTCTGTAGATCTATGAAGAGGTTTTTTGTTTTTACCGCAGATCTAGTTAAGGATATAATTTATCTTCTTTTCTGTTTCATTTATTTTTAACCTTCAAATCAGTCGAACTGAATTTGTTTTTTCAATTCAGTTCTGGCTTAGCGTGTATGATTACTGAATGATTTATTACTTTAATTTTATTTTAATTAAATTTGATAATTGATTTCCATTGGGTGATTGCTATGCTTCTGCATCATAATTATATAGAATAAAAGGTAATTGTTCCATGGTTATTAAGCAGTTGCATGCGTATTATACTTTGCAAACGAAATTCCCTCAGGTAATGCTGGTGGTCTCTTCTCCATGGAGCCGTCTCTTGGGGTCATTCGATTAGCGCGGGAGTTGGTCGATTCTGACCCCAGGGAATACCTGTTGTTGGTGCGAGCCATGGACCACGGCAGGCAGGCCAGAGCCGCCTCTGTTCCAGTGCGGGTCATCGTGGCATCATCGCCCGAGGCGCCGCCCTCCTGGAAGGAAGGGGAGGCTCCTAAGGTGGTGGAAATTAACGAGTGGACTTCGGTGGGGTCAGCAATAGCTCGTCTGGCGGCTACCTCGCCGTCTTCTCTGCAGTATTCGATCACCGGAGGGAACGACGAAGGGGTGTTCGTTGTGAGTCCATCCTCTGGGGTCGTCAGCCTGGCAACGGTTCTCGACTTCGAAACGACGGCGTGGTATAACCTCACCTTGACGGCTACGAATTTGGTAAGTGCCG